>NW_020272867.1:38689-95784 GCF_003268045.1 Sipha flava
GTAAATAAAATATAACCTACTGGCACCCGCACCGACGCCGTACGTGCGCGCACGCATTGCAATCGCCGGCGAACGGAACGCGATCATCGTCGGCCGCAACATCACGTTCGACGACTGCTCGCCGCCGCCGCTGATCGTCCGTTGTGTTCAGTTCGTGCCCGCGCGTTATCGCCGACCGTCGTCCGTCGTTCTTCGCAATGCAACACTAATAATAACAATACAGCGTACACGCCGGAATTCCCGTTGCCGGTCCTTTGTCCGGCGCACCGATTTCGTCTAATAATAACGCCGTTGTTGTGTGTTATGCAAAACGGCACAGTTCTTACTCGATATTACGTAAAATCGTTGCGCACCTGCTGAAGCCGTCTCGCGTCGCACGTTTTTCCCTAACCTCGTTCACCCCGTCACCGTCGTCCGTGAAACGTTTCTGTACACTCGGTTTTATTCCATTTCCCGTCACCGTTTCAATCGTCTGCCCCTGTAAAATCTTACGTTACCGCCGATCCGTACGATCTGAACCACCGGCTCGTGCACCAAGAACATTATCAACAATATTTCTATCACGCTCGTGTAACGTTCATATTTTGAATTTTATCAGTTGGTTTCTTGTTACGCATCAACTTCGGTATTTATATGGAGTTGGCCGATGTTGAACGGTTTTGCGGTTCGCCTTTTTGGGTATGTCGGTCTGCGTACGAAGTCTAGTAATATTCGTACGGTATTTGTTTACCAAATGCCACGTACCTAACATTACCTTTGTTTAAAATTAATTCCACATATTTCCCAACTTGGCATAACTTTTGCGCTTTCGACTCTTGCTTGGGATAAAATCTATTGGATATCCTACGATTGGATTAACATCACTAATTCGTTCAAATTATTTTTGTTTTTCAGGACAACAATCTATCGTGGAACACCACAGATCCCGATGTTACGCTGTGTTTTGAAAAGACTGTACTTATTTGGGCCCCGTGCCTATTCCTATGGTTATTCTCCCCGTTAGAAATATATTATTTGTTACACAGTCAATACAGGGACATACCATGGAACTGGCTCAATTTATCAAAACTGGTATGTTAACTATTTTTCTTAGTAACAATGGATTATAGATTTAAGATTAAATTACTTGGAGAGAAGTACAGGTTATGTAGATAAGAATGTGCTTATCTGTTATCAAGGTCTTTATGCAATAATTAGTCCTGAATTAAATATTTTTCTTGATTATATCAACATAAAATCAAACTATTTGATGTTATTTTTACATGCCCGTCTTTTCTAACTATTCTAATCCAATAATCTGTACTCCGAATCTATCCTAGAAAATCGGTTTAAAAGGTTAATGGGGATCTATAATAATTAACCCATCTTTTCTACTGGGTGATTACTTCCCCATGTCAATCAAGTGAATAATATATAAATCATCAAATATGCTTATTGTAAAATCGTATTTATTGACTGTATGTAGGTACTAAAATAAAAAATAATATATAATATTTACTTAGGCTGTATAACAATGTAAATAGTACATGATTTTAGTTAATTAATGAAATTTTATTACATAGACTTTAACTGTCAAAATTTTAACCCATAAGTCCTGCAATTTTTATCTACTATAAAAATATTTAAAGAGACTATCAGTCATCAAATATAAATATGATTTATGTAGCTTACTTAGGTTTTTATTCTACATTTTTGATTACCGTTGAACTGTAGTTTGAAATAATAATTAATTGTTATTTGTGGTTTTTAATTTTAATTTATTTCATATTTACTTAGTTTAATGAATTAATAAACATCTTCCCCGTAAGATAATTTTTAAGTATCCAATTATATATGGTATTAAATATTTAATTTATTATGTGATTTACAATAATCATAGGTAAATAAAAAAAAAATGCTTTAAAATATATACTGGTTACTTCATTGTTTACATCAAAGATTGGCAACCTGCGGTTCTTTAGACATCATGGTTTTGTAACTTTTTAAAAAATTGACTTTTTCCTACAAATGAAGATGCTGACTCCTAGTTAACAAATATGTTGTAAATGTTATTTATATGATAATAAGTAATTTTATTGTAATATTATTAAAATTTATTAAATATAAATATTTTCTATAATAAAATTAAATTATTTTATTCCATGTAATGTAATTATAATTATTTTTTATCTCATATAGGATGTTTTATTTTAGCTTTTAAAAATACTTCTTTTTTAATTTAATTTTTATTTAATACATTAAAATGCTTCAAATTTAAATTGATCTATCAAGAACAGAAAATAGCATTTAAACAATATTATACATAGGTATATTAGAATGATAAATCACTGATCTTTGGTATTTTTTATAATACATGATGCTTTAATTTCAATTCTAGGTATAATAAATTTTTAATTTTTGTGGTGAATAAAAGTATAAGTAAAATATGAATAATATTAAAAAATGGTTTTATTCATATGATATTGTAAAATTACAGTTTTATTTTTGCAATAGTTAAAATATTCTAGAATATTTATGCTGTGTTGTGTTTTATATTTATGTAATACAGACATTTGTTTATAGTATTATTATTATACATATTTATTCTTTATTGTAATTACTGTATCAAAGTTTAGTAAATTACCTAATGTTTGTATTAGAGAATATTTATTATTAATATCGTGTTATTGAATAATGATTCAAGATATATAAATCTCAATTCTTTAACTAGATATTTTATTTAAAATATTTAAGTATATTATGAATAGACATTTTTTTTTAAACTTAAAATTATAGTTTGACATTATTTGATTCTTTTCTCAATAATTTAAACAGTCAAAAGACAATTAATTAATTTTATTACCTACCTTTTTATTTTTAATATTTGTTGAATTGTGTTTTTTTTATGCTTTCTGTATAGCTTTAAATAATGATAATAATAGGTATTCACTCTAATTTTATCAGAAATTGTATAGAATCAAAATTATTATCTCAGTTGTAAATAATAATAATAATAAATACAATATATGTATAATAAATAACTATTTAAACAAATTATTGCAAAGAATTAAAGAGAAATTCCTGAAAAAAAATTGTATAATATTAATATGAACAAAAAAAGGTGTTATTATTTGTCTTAATTTAATTAAAAATATTTAATTTTTGAAATCTTAGTAATTTATTTTAGTGTATGTATTATTATATTTTATGTATTGAGTACCTTCTAAAATTATTTCATTAAAAAATTATTTAATTGTATTAATGATTGTAAATTAGATTTCAACTTTTATAATACAAAAATATAACAATATTTAATGTAATACTATCAATATTTTGTGCTTTTTGGTATTATTTTATTGTTCTTCACTATACTTTTGTGGGTTATAAATTAAATAGGTCAACGGAAATTTTTTACTGTCCTTGGTTATTTTACTACCATACAGTCTAAAATAACTTATCACTTTAAAACTTTAATTTTTCATTTATACATTCATTTTTTTTTTAGTTACATGTTTTAAACTTGATAACACTTAATTCATATTTTAAAATATTTAGATTAGTTATTATCAAATATTTCTTATTCATTCAATATTTATAAAATGAAAAAATTAATTAATAAATATTGTAACTCGTACCTATGTATTTTTAATATTTTTAAAAACAAATAAATTATATTAATACGGTTGAATTGAATTAAATAATTTTAGTATATAGTAGAACCTTGATTATCTTTTGGGATTAACCTTTCTTATTCTTCTAAAAATTTGTATGTAACAAAAGTATAGGCATTTGTAAAGAGTATATTGTACATATGTTAAAGTATGTAAGTAAGTTTAATAAACAATGTGTAGTCTATATTATAATTAGATTTATGGAAATAGTTGATATCCTTTTGAACTGTTGATATGTATGATATCACAAATTCAAAAAAAATTTGAAGTAAATTAAGAAAAAATCATTTCAAATTGCATAATACAAAAATTGAATACTTAAAATGTTATAATAAATAAATTAATTTGAAATTTGTTAAATGCTAAGTTTCTGAGAAAGACTATGATTTACTTCATTACCCTGGATAATTGAGGTTCTACCGTAATATAATTTAATATGTATAGGTATATAATTTTATTAATTATAATAGTATTTTTAATAAATATATTTAGTTTATTATGTGAACTAAAATATTACTATTAATTTCAATATTAAAGAATTGTTATCATATTTCTTTATAATTTTAGTTGATGTAGATCAAAATGTATTCTCTAAATAATAAAAGGATATTTTTTACTTGGGATTTGTAAATGTTTTATTTTTGATTACTGTCAAAGTATTTTAACAATGTTTATAAATACATAATTGTTTTTTTTTTTACAAGGTTAATTTTTATTTTAATATTTAAATATTATAACTTATTAATATTGATTAATAATAAAAACTAATTTATTAACTATGAATTTGATTTTATTATTATTTAGGCTGGCGCAGCTATATTATGTCTTCTTTCAATACTCGATATTGTGTATGCAATAGTTCAGTATTCCTCTGGGATGCCCATATATTCTGTGGATTTTTATACACCATTAGTAAAACTAATTACATTTGTAAGTGTTATTAAATTCATTTAATTTTTTTAATATATTGATAATTGATGTCAATAAGTTGATTTTAATATATTTATTCTTTTAAACATTTTAAAGTATTTAAATCCTTGGTAATATTCATTCAATATATATATTACCTTTGTTTAAAATAGTGACTCTTATATTTAGTTTTTTAAACTACCAAAAGAAAATAATTAACTTATTTTTGTTGTGTTTGTTTTAGTGGTTTATAAAATATTTATAATTTATCTATAAATTTATTTTTAGGGATTTGTAATGGTTTTAATTAGTGCCAACCGTGCAAGAGGTTTAAGATCATCTGGATTAATATTTTTGTTTTGGTTATTCTTAGCAATTTTTGGTGCAGTTCAATATCGAACAGAATTTCGACAAGCTTATTCAGATGTAATACATTTTATTGTTAATACTTGTTAAATTATTTTGGAATATTAACAATGATATTTTTATTTATATTTAGTCACCAATAGAAAAATATCCATTAATAAGTTACATGGTATACTACCCTCTTGTTTTGATACAGTTTGTTTTAAATTTCTTTGCTGATTCTGAACCTAGGCTATCAAATTATCCTCCTGTTGAAGTAAGTTATATTTAGCATTTTAAGTAAATCTCCAGATTTATATCTTTAAAAACAATAAATCAATTTTTAGAAACCGTGTCCTGAAATGAAAGCATCATATCCATCACGCTTATTATTTTCATGGTTTGATGAATTAGCATGGACTGGTTATAAACATCCTTTAGATACTAAAGATTTGTGGAGTATGAATCATGAAGATAGTTCAAGAGTAATAGTCCCTATCTTTGATAAACATTGGGAACGTTCTTTAATTAAAGCTAAGTAAGTAAATTTTATATTTTATATTAATATTTTTGTGATAAATTGTTGGACCCTACTAAATCTATTTTTGTTGAAGAAAAGTTGTAATTAATACCTAACCATTTTTTTCCAAAGTTAAATACATAGTTTTTGATTTGATCTTGAATTTGAATTTCATCAAAACTATTAATATTTGTTATGAATAAAGAGTATATTTTTTATTGTTACATTTGCAGAAATTATAAATAAATATTTTATAGGTTATTAGATACTGCAAAAGCATCATACATTAAACATAAATCTGATGGAAGTATTGAAATATCACCTACAGAATATTCAAGAATTACTCATGATAGTAAAAATCATAAAGAAGCATCGATTCTCCCTGCTTTATGTAAATCATTTGGTCGTACATTTTTATTTGGGTCATTTCTAAAAATTATTGAAGATTGTTTAGTTTTTGTCAGTCCCCAAGTTCTTAAGTAAGTATTTATTAAAATTGCCTTAAGAACAAATAATTAATGAGTTAAATATTTAAAATATGTTATTTGCAGATATATGATAGCATTTGTAGGAGATAAAGGTGAGCCATTATGGAGAGGTTATTTTTATGTTTTTCTTATGATGTTAACTGCAACATTACAAACATTGATATTGTCGCAGTATTTTCATCGTATGTATCTTGTTGGTTTGCGTATTCGAACTGTACTTACCTCTGCTATTTATCGAAAGGTAAAATATTGTTTATTTTTTTAACAATTGGATACATTTTTATACTCATTTTAATTTAAAATAATCTAATGTTATTTTATATATTTAAAAGGCTTTAAGAATTTCAAATACAGCTAGAAAAACATTTACTGTGGGTGAAATAGTGAATTTGATGGCAGTTGATGCTCATAGATTTGTCGATTTGACTACCTATTTGAATATGGTTTGGTCTGCTCCATTCCAAATTGCTCTTGCAATTTACTTTTTATGGCAATCATTAGGACCCAGCGTACTTGCTGGTTTATTTGTGATGATTGTTTTGATACCAATAAACGGTGTTGTTGCTGCTAAAGCAAGAAATCTTCAAATCAAACAAATGAAAAATAAAGATCAAAGAGTTAAATTAATGAATGAAATTCTTTCTGGAATTAAAGTAATATTATTTTTATTAGATAGGATCACTATTAATTTGTTTATATTTTTAGGTCTTAAAATTATACGCTTGGGAACCAAGTTTTGAACAAAAAGTATTGGACATCCGAGGAAAAGAAATTAAAGTTCTTCGTACTGCAGCTTACTTAAATGCAGCTACTTCATTTATTTGGGCTTGTGCTCCATTTTTGGTACATACAAGTTCAAATTACCATTAGTTTATATTAATATTTAAAAATTTATATTTTCTATTAATTATGTGTGTATATATTTATATAGTTATTTATGATCATGCTGTAATTTTTACTTTTAGGTTTCATTGGTAACTTTTGCTGTATATGTATTATCTGACGATACCCATATATTAGATGCACAAACTGCATTTGTTTCTTTGTCTCTATTCAACATTTTACGTTTCCCCTTATCAATGCTACCGATGTTTGTGTCAAATTTGGTTCAAGTATGCTATTTATGACTTATATATTTTTATAAATATCATTTAATGCATTATTAATATTTTACAGTCTAGTGTATCTATCAAGAGAATTAATAAATTTATGAATTCTGAAGAATTAGATCCAGATTCTGTCACTCATGATTCCGATGAAAGTATATAATATATTTATAGTTAATTTACAAACTGATGATTAAT
The DNA here is from genome assembly GCF_003268045.1 of Sipha flava. NCBI lineage: Eukaryota > Metazoa > Arthropoda > Insecta > Hemiptera > Aphididae > Sipha > Sipha flava. The sequence goes on from NW_020272867.1 coordinate 45,906, forward strand.
TTTAATAATGATTTGCAGAGGATCCACTTGTTATTGAAAATGGTACATTCACATGGGGTGAACCAACTGAAGAACCTACATTAAAAAACATAAACTTGCGAATCTCATCTGGACAGTTGGTTGCTGTAGTTGGCACTGTTGGTTCTGGTAAAAGTTCTTTGGTGTCTGCTTTTCTTGGTGAAATGGATAAAACTTCTGGTAGAATTAATACTAAAGTAAGTGGGTTAAAATGTATGTTTTGAATAACATTAATAAATCATTTTTTAGGGATCAATAGCATATGTACCACAGCAAGCTTGGATTCAAAATTCATCTCTGAAAGATAATATTTTATTTGGTCAGTCATCAAATGAAAGAGCTTATAATAAAGTTATTGATGCATGTGCATTGAGAGCTGACTTCCAAATGCTACCAGCTGGTGATAAAACTGAAATAGGCGAAAAAGTATGTTTGAAATATCAATTATAAAAATATTAAAAAAAATTGAAAAACAAATTTTTAAAATTAATAAACTATTTTTCTTAGGGCATAAATTTAAGTGGAGGTCAAAAACAAAGAGTAAGCTTAGCAAGAGCTGTTTACAAAGAAAGTGATATATATTTCTTAGATGATCCATTAAGTGCTGTTGATTCACATGTGGGGAAACATATTTTTGAAAAAGTTATTGGACCTACAGGATTATTGCGTAAAAAGGTAGTTAATTATAATTTATCAAATTAATTAAATTTTATAAACTTGAATTTTTTTTTTATAATTTTAGACTAGAGTTTTGGTTACTCATAGTGTTACATATCTTAGAGATGTAGACCTTATTGTAGTTTTAAAAGATGGGAAAATATCAGAGTCTGGCACATATAAAGAATTACTTGATAAAAAAGGGGATTTTGCTGATTTCCTGATACTGCATATGCAAGACCAAAGTATTGATAAAGATGATGAAATTGGTAATAAAAATAATCTAATTGTGTTGAAATTTAATATTTAATGAGCAATAATGGTACATTAAATATTTTTTTTTTTTTAGAAATTGATAAATTACTAGAAGATGCACCAGCAGATTTAAAAGAAAAATATGTCCGGCAAAGAAGTGAATCAAATTCTAATGCTTCAATGCAAAGGTTTCATTTAAAAAATTTTGTATTTATAATCATGTATGTATTGATTTTTAATAAAATTTAAATTTTAGACAAAGATCTATTGATTCTGAAAAAAACACTCCTCAACCTGTTATAGAACAGCAAGCTAAACTTATTGAAGTAGAAAAGTCAGAAACAGGCAATGTAAATATGATTATATTCAGATTGTGACATATTTTTTTTATAACTTAATTTTTGAATTTAGGTAAAATGGGAAGTTTATGCTCATTATTTGAAGTCAATTGGACCAGTTTTGTATATAACTACAATCGTACTAAGTATTATATTCCAAGGATTTTCAATTTCGTCTAATATCTGGCTATCAATATGGTCTAATGATAACAGTGCTCATATTAATGGAAAAGAAGATATAAGTAAAAGAAATTTGTATTTATCTGTTTACGGACTACTTGGATTTGGTCAAGGTAAGTTTCTATATTCTTATAATGATAATTATTTATTTTATATGAAATTCTATGGTTAATTTTTGTTTTAAACTTGTATTAGAATTTTAAGGTGAATTAATTGTATTATACTTTTGATTACTATTCAATTGAGTGTATATGTAAATATTAAATAACTTAAAATGTATAGTCATCAAAGGAGTATTTAAGTATATAGAAAATAATTTGATAGAATTTTAATTTATAAGAAATAATTTTGATGATAAAAATATAAATACATACAATGATATTATTTTAATTTTGTTTTAATAGCTAATCAAAATTGTATGTTAGTTAAACTAAATAAGTTTTCATTTTTCATTAGATTATTTTATTTTACATTTGATTATTGGATAGTTTACATCACTACCCTTTTCTATCTGATAGTTGTATTTCGAGTGGGTTTACTAAATTACCGAATGGTTTCTGTGGTCAGTATATATGTTCAATAGCCTTGCACTCTGTCACTGGACAGTGTCCAATAGATAAATCTATTGATTTAGAATTTAGATACTATTTTAATTATTGTCAATTGATAATCATTTTAATTTATCAACTTTGTTTTTCTAATTATTTCAGTTTGAAAATGTTAAGCTTTTTCTGTGTAATAAAAATATTAACTATATTAACACATGGTTTTGGATATTAAGAAAATAATTTAATAGGAAATTATATTTTTAGTTAAATGTTAAATTATTGGTTAATTCCAATTTAGTTAATGGTAACTTAATTTATTTGAGTAAAAATGATTAAGTAAGTTGCTTGAAAATAGTATTTTATTAGAGTTATGAATTATATAAATTAAGGTATGGTATAAAGAAACAATAATATTCATGTTTGGACTGGTTTGTGTTAACGTTATAAACATATGAGTATTATTAATTAACTCATATTTGTACCATTAAATAACATGATATAACAATTTTTTTAAATTTATATGTATTTATTTATTTTGTTAGTTATAAATCATAACTTTTATGATGTTCGTAAGAATACAAATTTATTTTTTGTATTAACATAACTTATTTCATGTATTATTCTAGTTTATTTTAAATATTTTTGATTTGGTATAGTTTTTTCGACGGTGACAGCAGCAATCGCTTTATCGTTAGGCACAGTAGTTGCTGCTGAAAAGTTATATCAATTGATCAATGAACGAATATTCAAGAATCCACTAAGCCTGTTTGATACAACACCTATTGGTCGTATATTGAATAGAGTATCTAAGGACATTGATACTATTGATAATGTTTTGCCATTCACTATAAGATCAACTATTCAAACTGTATTTTCGGTAAATTCGGATTAAAATGAATTTTTATATTAATTTGTGTGCAAATAATTTTTATAACATAATTAATATTTTATAATCAGGATTCAGATTTTATAGTATTTTTTATTATTAACTTTGAAACTAAGTATGTATGTTTTGAGTAAATATAAACCTATACATTGTATAGGGCAATAAGAGATTTTTTAATTTTATCCTCAAAAAAGAAATATATATATATGCAACAAATAATCTTTATTTATTCGGATTTAAATTTTAAACATGTTTATTTTTCAATATGTGTTCTATACATTTAAAAAATTTGTTTGTTCAAAGTTATATTCCTTTATTAAGAAGTTTAATTGTATTTTATGAAGAATACTTTTATTGAAATTTTTGTTTTATGATAATTTAAATAATATCTGGTCTATTTAATTGCTTTTACTCAAACTTCTCAAACTTAAAACTTTAATGTCTATTTTTTTTTTTCTTAGGTCAATAACCTAAACAAATAGTTAACTATAAAAAGTAAAAACTACTATGCAATCTTAGTTCTGATTAATAAATAAATAATTTAATACTTAATGCTTTGTTTTTATTTGTAAATGTAGTTATAAAATATTTACTCTTTAAAATTTTTACTCTTTATTTCTTTCTCATTCTTCTTAATTTGGTATAGTGATGCTTTTTTTTACTATTGTAATTTATGAAAAGCTTTATTAGTAGTATTTTTAGTATTCATACAATATGTTTGTAGTTCGCTGTGTACAAGATTTTTATATTAGTATTTATGGAATATCTATGTAGATTGCCGTGTAAATATTATTAACTGCATTGTAAGTGTAATTTAAATTTTTGAGTGACATTCATTACGTGGGAATTAATCTTTATAATAATTACTACTGAACTATTTTTTGGTATTTTAATTGCATTTAATAAATATTTGATTACACAACAAATTCAGTAATATTTTTGCAATTGTTGTAAACAATTTAAATGATTTGTGTATAATTGATAATATTTATATGGCTACTCAACTTAATTCTACTACTAACAACTTATATCTTGAAAGCTATTGGGTCGTAATGGTTATAGCTTACATAATAAAAATGTATTAACATTTTCTATTATTTTATTTGTGATTTTGTATATGACTATTAAAAACAGTAAGGGACATTTTAATAATACATTAAATAATAAAGTTGTTATATTTGTTGATGGTTTTCTATATGTTAATCTATATGATTATAATTTATGATGATTTAATTTTTGTGTTACATTTCATTTGAATTTAAGTATTGAACATAGTCAGTTATGAAATCATAAATATAATAATTATCGCATAATATATATAATACATCTTTAATATGTATTATATATTTTAAATATTGAATTTTTATTTTTTGTCTATTGGCTTAAGGTGTTGCACTCGATAACTGAGATTATTTATTTTAATTGTAACAAGTGTGAGAAAGTTTTTTCTACATAAACTTACTTCATTAAAGGTTTTCAGATTTCAATTCTTCCTTTCGCTTCTATTAATATATTTTACCAATCATTTTGCAGTGTTAACAGTAGTATTTGGTACAACCACATTATATGTTGGTTGTCTGAAAGCTTCTCAAATTTTGCATGACAGCATGCTTAAGACTATTATGCACGCAAAAATGAGCTTCTTTAATGTTACGCCTACGGGGCGAATATTAAATAGAGTTGCAAAAGATGTTGATACTATTGATATAACATTGCCTCCAATATTGCTGTCATGGAATAGATGTCTGATTATGGTAAGTGAATAGGATAATATTAACTTCTTCCACTAGTACATGGTATGATTTATGAAGTAAATGCTCTCATTTTGGTACAACAGAAATGCATTATTCTTGGAAAAAAAAAATAAAAAAAAAAATTTAAATTACTAAAAATGTTACTATGCTTGTGAGTACTAAATAAATAATATTATATTATTATATAAATTAATAGAAAAAATATTTTTTAAATTGGATATAAAATGTAGTTGATATGATTAAAGTGAAGCTTATAAGTGTACTTTTTTGTAATTCTTCTCTACTATCTGTATATAATTTATCTCTTATAGCTTTTATTATTTGTTTTGTTAATTTTCACTGCTTATGCATGATAGAAACATGTTTTAACCTAATTTTTAAAGAATATTATTAGATATAATATTAGAGTGTTCCTCTAACCTTGACTTTTCCTATTATGAGAGAACTTATTTGTTTTGTTATTTATTTTGTTTTGTTAATGTTTTGAACTATTTTTATAATAAGTAACATAGTTTTATTAAAAATATTAAATGTATAGGATATATTATTTTTAATTTATTATTATAAATTTCATTAACTAGTTTTATTATCATTACTAATAGTTGTATTTTATGTAATAATTGAACTACTTATTGTAGGATATTAACAATTATCCTCTACCAGTTATTGCCGTACTTAAAAATTTGTTTGTTTTTTTTTTTTTTATTATTTATATCAATATTTATTTAGATATTCTTTATATATTTATTATTTATTATATGTATTATTTATTATTATGTATTAATAGAGAATATTCAATTTATTATTCATAAATCTGTCAAAGTAGAACATTTTAACTAAATATTTGAGGAAAAGAAGTTAGACATAATTCTTTAATTATTTGTATCTATATCTATATTATTCTTATTCATTGTATGTACATCTATATAAAGAAATTTGTGTATTGGTGTATTAATATTATTATTCTTCTTTTGAATAAGAAACATAATATAAAACACATAATAATATATATTTTATGTTGTATATAGTTGTAAAATGATCCACAAGACAAGACATTTTAAATATTTTTTAACGTTAAATGTTTCAATATGTATATTTATTCAATAATTAATTTGGTACGGCTGTCATTGGGTTCCACAGGAGATCATAGATTATTCTCAATATTTACAGGGCTATTTGAATTTTTTGCTGATTTATGCTTGTGTTTGGGCGCATGGAAGGCATCTGTCATGTTGCATAATTACATGGCAGGAAATGTTTTTCGAAACCCGATGAGATTTTTTGATGCTACTCCAACTGGTCGAATATTGTCTCGTTTCTCAAGTGATGTAGAAGTTATTGACAATCTTTCTCAACAGATATCAGATACAGTTTATTGTTTTATGGATGTACGTTATATTTTTTTTCATTATGTATATTTATTGACTGTTTCGCTTTATTAAACTCTGATTTTTCTTAATAACTAATTTAATCTCCTTATTATATTAACTGCTCATGGGTAATGCATTTCGTTGTAAATTACTACACTATTATGTACTTACTTTTTACAATATTCTGGGCAATAATCTTGCTATCAAAATATGAGTTTAATTTTTGTAACCTAAAGATAATTTATTTTATAAATAAGGTATATAATTAAATAAATAAATACTTAAAAATAAAATATACTTATAAATAATTTAGTATTTAATTTATATATTTCATTAATTTACAATGTATGTATAAGTATTTGATATACATATACATATTTACAAATTAATATTTTATTAAGTAAGTTACCTTAATTAAGTTATACTTAATTAATTTAATTTATAGATGCAATGTTGTTTTAAATAAGACTCCTACTTGTATTTTACCTTTCATTAAATAATTTATTAGTATAATATAATATATTGATTTTGTTGTAACTTATACAATTTAATATTATAATTAAAAAAAAAAAATGCTGAGAGCTATTTAACTTTATAATCTAAACTTGAGATACATTTAATTCAAATAAATTGTATTTACTTAATAATTAATATTAAATTTAACATGTTAAGTTAAAAATATAAAATATATAGAATTTTTATATTATATAAATATTTTAAAATAAATAGTTTCAAATTTAAATTAAGATTTCTAGTACCTAAATTATATTACAATTATGCTCTAGTAATTTTATTTTGTTAAATAAATAAAAATGTCTGTTTAGCAAATCTATCAAAACAATTATATTATGTACTAATGGTGGTATAAGATTTTATGAAGTGAAATAAATGTGAATGTTTGAGGAAGAATAATTTCTTAAGTATAAATGTATTTCTGCATTCTTGACTTTTGCTTTTTGTATCTATCTATACTAAAATAATTTGGCATATGCTTGGGTATGAATTAAATGTTGAAATTAAATTGAATTTGAAAATTTAAAACAATTGTTAAATATATGTTTTTGTTGGTAGGTCATTGGGACGTTGGTTGTAATAAGTTACAGTACACCTGAGTTTGTTTTCGTGATTGTTCCTATTGGCATCATATATTATTTTATACAGGTAATTATTATTTTTATTTTTTTTTTTGATCATTTTAATTTTAAAAATAATTTTATTTTTTTTAGAGGTTTTATGTTGCCACTTCACGTCAACTTAAAAGACTTGAGTCTGTATCTCGTTCACCAATTTATTCACATTTCAGTGAAACAGTTACAGGGGCTTCATCAATTCGAGCTTATGGTGTAGAATCCAAATTTATACTTCAATCTGAACAAAAAGTTGATTTCAATCAAACTTGTTACTATCCAAGTACAGTGGCTAATAGGTATTATTAATTGATATTAATGTATGTTGTATGGTATTAATTTACTTTAATTTATATTAGATGGTTAGCAGTAAGATTAGAGACAATTGGAAACTTAATTATTTTTTTTGCATCGGTGTTCGCAGTATTGGGAAGAGATACATTAAGTCCTGGTATTGTTGGTTTGTCGATCAGTTATTCTCTACAGGTTTATATTAAATTTTTTATATATAAAAGAAAATTTGTTTATAAAATATTAATTTTGTTTTATTTAAGATCACTCAAACTCTTAATTGGTTAGTTCGCATGACTTCTGAAGTTGAAACTAATATTGTAGCAGTAGAACGTATTAAAGAATATGGAGAAACACCTCAAGTAATATAACAAATAATATTTGTTTGAATTAGTGTATATATTTTTTTTTATTCTAGGAAGCACCATGGGAAGTACCAACAAATTTGCCACCTAAAGATTGGCCAACTAAAGGTGAAGTTGAATTTAAAAATCTCAAAGTGCGTTATCGTGAAGGATTAGATTTAGCATTGAAAGGTCTAGATATATTTGTAGAAGGAGGTACCAAGGTGATTATTATTAATACAATTTCTAATTAATTTGTTAAATTGATTGTAATATGAAAAAAATTAATAGGTGGGTATTGTTGGACGTACTGGAGCTGGAAAATCTTCCTTGACTCTTAGTTTATTCCGTATTGTTGAAGCTGCTGAAGGATCAATTTTTGTCGATGGCGTTGATATATCTAATATTGGATTGCATACATTGCGTAGTCGTCTCACAATTATTCCACAGGTAACTATTATATTAATCCTTTAATTATCAAGACTAATAATTGTGAACAAATTAAAAAAAATAAAAATAAAACCAAATGATAAATTGGTTTTTGTTAGGATCCAGTATTATTTTCTGGAACAATAAGAATGAATTTGGATCCAACTAATAGTAATTCGGATGAACAGTTATGGAATGCTTTAGAACTAGCACATTTGAAGACGCATATCAAAGGACTAATAGGTGGTTTGGACCATGAAGTGTCTGAAGGAGGAGATAATTTAAGGTATATTATTTTTATTTTTTTATGGTAGTAATTAAATAATAATACTTAGTTGTGATTAATTATTTTGTTTATTGTTGTATTTAAGTGTGGGTCAAAGGCAACTGGTATGTTTAGCAAGAGCATTGTTAAGAAAGACAAAACTGTTGGTGTTAGATGAAGCAACAGCAGCAATCGATTTGGAAACAGATGACCTTATACAAACAACTATACGATCAGAATTCAAAGACTGTACAGTATTGACAATTGCTCATCGTCTAAACACCATTATGGATTCTGACAAGTACGGTTAAACAATATTTGATCATATGAAGCATTACTGTTGTATAGTAGTCAATTATTTATTTTTTTTCCGTAGGGTAATAGTTTTGGATAATGGTCTTATGGTTGAATACGACTCGCCAACAAATTTACTAAAAGAAAAAACATCAGTTTTCTACTTGATGGCAAAAGATGCCGGATTAGCTCAATAAATGAATTTAGTATTTATTGTCCATCTTTTATGTCATACAATGTAATTTTATATCATCATATGTCACTGATTGTTGTTCAAGTTGCAGCCAAATTTTTATTACTTCATTGATCGTTTATTAGGAATTATCACTCTATAAAGATTATATAAGAGTATACTTTAAAGTTTAAACATTTATTTTGTGAATAAGTTTGGTTCATATTTTAATTTATTTGTTTTATAATACTAAGCCGTCCGTGTTTTATAACAAATACTTGCCATTTGTTTGAGGTTTCTTATTTTAATTATTTTAAATTATGTAAAAAGAAAAACATTACATAAAAAAAAGTTCTATGCTCAAACACAATATTTTATTCAGAATAACAGTGATTTTTTTCTTACAAACAAATAAATAAATATATATATTTATATATTTTTTAAAAATATTGCTTTTTATATTTATTTATTCAATTTATTTTGAATTCATTTCGCGAAACACTGGGAATGAACTACAATGATGTAACAATAGTGGGGACGTTACAATGGCATTTGTTTATGGTGTTGATTTTTATTTTGGTATATTGTTTTAGTACACTACTGTTTGATGTGTAGCCACAGCGTTTTATTTGTTAGCGCACACAGTTCCTTTTGGTATTAATCAGTTGTATTGTTTGACGTGACTCCTTGGCCTCTTTTGGCTCGTCACAGTCCAAGAATGGTAGCCATCTCAACCACGAATACGAACAGTAACCTTCTGTATTCTCACGGCCAGCTGGCAAGTCCTTGATAGCATATTCGACAGCCGCTTTTCGTGCAGCCTCCTGCACTTTGGGCGACTCTAATGCCTCGGCCAGTTGAGCTTTATTATTGCCTGATCTACCTTCCTGTAGGCCGGCCACATTGTATAGTAGTTGAGCTGGGAATCCATTGGTATTGGCTTGCACCAGTGCTTCTCCAAGATTAGAGCTGCCAGCCACCTTGTGTGGAAAATAAAAATCAATTATGTTTTACTTGAGGTATGGATATTGAAATGGATGAAACCTCTCAATAGCAGTATTGTGGAATAAGGATAAGTGTTTCATCACCGTAGTGTAACTATATCGTTCTATTTAATATTATTACTATTTAATTATTTAATTGACTACAGTTCAATGTTTAGATACAGCAGTTAATTTAATGAAAATAATTTGAACATACTAAAAGTATGAAACCCAACATTATTTAAAAGGGTTTTGTAGTATGTATTCAAAGAACTTTGTAACAAAGTATCTAAAGAACACTGAACATAATACTAAAAAATTTTTTTATTTTTTATGGAATTAGGTATATTATGTTTGCTAATAATCAAATGTTAAACCGTTTTTTGGTTAACAATGTTGCACATTTTGTAGAAAAAGAAAATTGTAGTTTTAATAATAGTATGAGCAAATGTATCGTCAAGTTCAGAAAACGTATTTTAACTACTTTTTACTTAATGGTAACATGTTTTTTGAACTGTCATTTGTAAATTAAAAAAATATAAATAAAAAACTATATGTCATGTTTGATTATTCAAAATTATAAGTAAAGTTATTTTTGTACCGCAGTGAATTATGATCGGCTAATAGTATTATTTTCTTACGTACGCTTTAGACTTAAACAGTTTAGTTTAAAATCAATATTGTTAACGAAAATGGCACTTCGGTGTTTTATAGATACGAAATAATTAAGTGGTCGATACTGGACGAAAAAACGCTTAAATTTTCTGTTTTAAGCAGGCACACTCAATGGCGTAGCCAAGGGGGGTCTAAGGAGGCTATAGCCTCCCCCATGGGCCGTGTTTATATGTATAATGTATCTTGACTATTTAATAGAATCAATGCTCGTTTTAATCAAAGGCTTATTGATGTTATGCCACTTAAAGGACTTATTCCGGCCAATTTAAATATGTATGACGATATAAATATTATAAAAGCTGCTAAAATATATGTCCAAGATCTCCATGATGATACCTCATCTACAATCAGGGCTGACCTGTTCATATGGAGGCAACAATGGAGTCAAAATACTATTCCAAAACCGAATTCTGCTCTTGATTCACTCTCTCATCGCACCAATCTTCGACTTAACATTAAAATACTTTTACAATTATTCGCCACGTTACCAGTTACTTCTTTCACTCCGGAAAGAACGTTTTCAGCACTTAATCGCTTAAACATTTTTTTAAGAAGCACCATGTCGGAAAACAGACTGAATGGGTTAGCTATGGCTAATATAAATAAAAAAGAGCAATTCCATGAAAGTGAAATAATAACTGAATTTGCCAGAAATTCGCCTAAGAGAATGCAGCTGTCAGAGTGGAGCAAGTGACTGAACACTGAAACCAAAATTATTATTATTATTATTATAAATTATATATTAATAAATATTTTTAAAACTATACTAAAATGCTTGAATTACGTTTAGAAACTTGGTGGTAGATGGTGGGGGGGATTAAGGGTGAATTCTCATATCCTCTCTTACCTTAATTATCCAAAAAAAGTAGTTAGCCCTCCCCCCATTTAAAAATCCTGGCTACGCCACTGGGCACACCCGAATAACTTGCGATTTCATATTTTCAAATAATGCCAACAATTGTCCGCGATAAAACATTTCAACATTTGATTTTACGATATATTAATTTGTATTGTACAGTACAATTCAATTTGATCAGGTCGCAGGAACTTCTCGTTTATTGCAATTAGCAGGGAAGTGTGGCAGTTGCGTACACTTATGTTACGCTGTGGAACATAATTACCAGCGAGTGGGATTTGTGTGTCGAATCCTCCCTGTGATTTTTTTATTTCAAGACCGTTGTACTTAATATTAACGTACTTGTTCAACGTTATTGTAATATAACATTTTATAGAAATCATAAAAGCCTCCGAATAGTTAGTGCGTAACAACTGAGTTAATAAAATGCGTCCAACAGTTCGTAAACAAACACAATTGCACAAATCAACGTGAAACATATTGCGTTAAATTGGATTGTGGACGCCGTATAATAACCGTATGAATTATCGAATAAAAAAAAAAAAAAAAAAACAAAAATATTAATTTTATGCGCTTAATTGGTCGATTATTATGATATTTGTATATTTTAAGTTCAAAGAGTAATAATGAAACTACGAATATATTACACATCAATAATAAAACAATTTTCTATTTTTTTTTTTTTGGCCTTGTTTAAGGGTTTGACCCCCCCCCCCCCCCCGGGTATGTACGCCACTGACTCAAACTAAAACAAACAGCCTGTAGACACAGGATATTGCACCTATTATCAGAAGATCAGTATTCATGTTAACCGTTAAAAAAAAAAGGTTCAACAAGTATTGCCTAGAAGTATAAATTAGTCTTGGGTACTCGCAAAAAATTAGTGGCCGGCGAGTCGCCGCTTAGCGTTTACTAATGATACCATTTGTCGTGTTCTATGGAAATATTGAACCGAAAAAAATGTTTGACGTCGACCTGTTGAATGTTTGAACCCTTTGCGTGTAAATTTGATTTCCGTTATTTTTTCCTTATGCTGTAATTATTGGCAACGGATTGGTAATTGATTTTAGATCGAACGATACAAGCGTTTCGGCTCGTTGTACAATTGAACGTACGTTGGTTCGCGCAAACCATTTGGTGAATTTATCAACCCGATGCGATGTCAGATTTGAACTCGGATATCCGTCGAAGCGTTTCTACCGCCTTAAGTGTAGGTACGGGTCGTTCCCGAACGGTTTTAAATCGGATTCTCCCGCACCATTCCATTCCTTCGGTCAGCGCTGCTCGGTGATGGCGGGTTCTATCACTCATCAAGGCAGGGGCTATTGGAGGTTCAAGAATTTAGTTTGTTGTTTTTTAAATCTATATAAAATTTTAAATTACCGAATATGTTTTTGAGTCTCTCGTAAGAAAGCAATTTCTCTCACAACAGTGGCAAATTTTAAACAGTTCAAACGCTGTTGGTATTAATTTTAATCTGAAGAAACCCCATTGGTGCAACGGCAGCTATTCGAGTGCCGTGGCACTGGTATCCGTGCTGTGTTTGGGCGGTTTTCAGTACACATTTGTGTTGCCGAACAAACGACGAGATCCTCTCGAGGTCGTAATACTTTTGGTCAAAACGAACCGAGGGGCGCGCGCGTGCCGCCCGATCTGCATTTCGGTCGGCGGGAAGGTACGTGACGCCCGGCGCCCCCCGCGAAAGATTGTCACCGAATCGTTTACGATTCGTGTCCGTCCAAGGTCATCGCGGTTACCCCGTGTTCGTAGAACGGGGGTTTTTCTTTTTTTTTATTCTCCACTGTCCGCCGTCGCACGGACACGGGGTGCCCACCGCTGTCGGGGTTTGCGCCGGGCGAAATAATAACGATTCGCGTGGATAAAAAAAAAAAAAAAACAACGGTCGTTCCGAACAGATCGCCGGTTCGTTTGTTGGCGGAAAACCGTTGGAAAATCGTATCCGTCGTGCGTACCCACCCGTTGTGCCGTGACCGAAAGCGTTCGTCGGAGCGCGGGAGTTGCAGTGGTCGTTCAGCGGGCGGCTTCGAGCCATCCGCGTTCGTCGTGTCGGTGTTGGCGTGCCCGGACCACTCGAGTTTTGTGATTTCAACGCGTCTTAAGCCGCCGCGCGCGTAAACAATCGGCGGTTTATGATTTCTGCGCGTTCGACGCGGATTTCGTCCGATCGACCGACTGAATTTTAATGATTTACAAACACCGCCGTCGACCTACTTCCACTGAACTGACAATAACAATAACCGCTCGGGTTCAGCTCTCGGGTCCGTACCGACGTTTTTGACGTTCGAATAAAACGCCAAAGGCGCACGACGTTAATAGTACGTCCGGAAAAAAAAGCCTGTTGGATTGTTGCGGACGAACAAATAACGTTGTCCACACATATCAAATAGATATATACGTATAACCTGGGTATACGTATAGTGTTTAAGTATAGTTATATTTTTCCACCGCCAAATTGTATTATTAAAACTATGTGTACCATTACTTGGCGCGGTTTAGGAATACACGTATATTACTTCCCGGTGTTTACGCATTAATACGAATTAAACAACGGCTAAGAGAGCGAAATTCGGTGAATAAGGATTTAGATTACAAACTGTAGACTGAGTTTGTAGCTCATTTATATATATATACCCGTGGCCATATGAAACTTGCGTCCTAGTAGCGGTCATTTATCGCTTGTTACCACTTCTTCGAGTTCACTGTGGTGTCCGAGAAAGTGTTGTTTTTTTTTTTTTTTTTTCGGACGGATAGAAAAACATTTTGGTAAGTAAACTGCGATCGGTTAACTGTGTATCCGGTAGATTTTTCACCAAAGAACTATAGCGTTTTGGCGGAAAAACGAACGATAATGAAGTGTAAACGGATGTAATGACGTTGCGTATTGTCTACGCGTGCGTATTGCGGATGTTTATTATTTTTGTGCTCGCAGGCTGGCGCTAACGACGTCTCTTGAACTGTCCTCGGCCGGTCGGCAGATTTACCGACAGGACTAACGTTGAATAGCCGATTGGTATTGAAATAACAACAATGTATCATTTTTAAAAAACTAATTGTATTGTACATTTGAACGTCGAAACAATAGAAGTAAATGAATAAAAAGGGTGAAGCCTCACGGTCGGGTGAAATACAGGGTTGGGCGAATCGTATTGTCGTGTTGGTCTCTCGAACTTGAAACTAATCTATTACTGTTCTCAAAAAAAAAAAAAACGATTCCGAGTGAAAAGGTTGGGTGGATCAGCTTATACTTCTAAAGGTAGTCGTTACAGTATAAGAACTAAATTTCTTTACAAGGTAGATGGAACTTATAATGTTTTAACTTTCGCAAAAAAAAATAAAAATATTTCTAAAATGTTGTGCCTATAAACAGCGCAAACTAATAAAATATTTTGAAATTATAAAATGTTTTTAACCAACATCGTTTAATGGAAATTCGTCGAAATATTCGATTTCGTTAACATTTCATTTTTTAACGCTTTTAAATAATTTTTGTGAGTTTCCAGTAGGTTTTTTTTGTACTTCAAAAATGTAGTGGATTTTTGTGATTTTATGGTTCTGTCAATATCTAATATGCAAACGCTCGTATTTTTTTTTTTTTTTTTTGTTTTAATCGGTTATATGTACGAGGAACTTTCAATTACATTTTCAAGATTTTGTTAAATCAAAATAATTTTATCGACGTATTCGAAAAAAAAAGCAAGGGAACATGAACATTCCAATTTTCTATAATTTATCGTAAGAAAGAAAATCTTTTTAAAACATCACAATTTTGTCGTAGTTTTAAAACTTATCATAAGCTTAACGCAATTATTCAGAAAACTTTTGGAAAATTCATAAAATAACCCCTCTCAAAGTACCAAAGAGACAAC
Source organism: Sipha flava (assembly GCF_003268045.1). Lineage (NCBI taxonomy): Eukaryota > Metazoa > Arthropoda > Insecta > Hemiptera > Aphididae > Sipha > Sipha flava. The sequence continues at coordinate 61,235 of NW_020272867.1, forward strand.
TACGTATAATAGTTTATAGCTACGAAATATATATATACAGTCACATTCTGCACTGGCAAGACTGCATATTGGCGTACACTTAGCGAACCCCAAACACTCGAAAACACAAAAATGACGACGACCCCTACGGTTCTCCACTTGGGTTTGTTAACGTTATAAGTGGGTAAAACGAATATTGTGAATTTTCGAAAGGGATAAAAGTGGCTTTTTCAGTTCCCTTCTATTGTACCGCCACACATACACACACACACACATATATATGTATAGACGTGTAACGAAAACTGAAACCCCAGTCTTAATAATCAGAACGTTCGGAATATAACGTCAAACAGCAACTACTTGGCACACGCACGAACTACAAACATTTTAATTCATATGTAACATAAATTGCAGTTTAACGTGCGTTATATATTTGTACATTTTAATTTGTTGAATATACCAATGAGTTTGGTTCAGATAGGGCTCAAAATTATTGTGAGCGCCCCCCTGGAATACAGGTCTGTGAATACTGTGCAGTATCTAGTCTTTCCGGCAACGCATGCTTGTGAAGCATGCACTCAACACGAGAACTTGTCTTTGGTGCAGGCCATACACTAGCACAGGGTTTCCAAATTTGAAGGGCCCCTTCCCATTCCATACTTTGCTACCATAAATAAAAGATATTTTTAATAAGATTTAGTAGTTATACGTAGTTTTCATACGTTTTAGACTAATAAGCTATCGATAGTTATATCAATAGATAAGTTATCGGTCAGTGATAATACTATAATCAAGGTGGATATATATATATATATATATCCACCTTGACTATAATTCATTGGTATTATCAACGGTAGTGTGGTTGGTGTGAACCAAGGTTTATAGATAATAGATAATTATCTATAAATCTTGGGTGTGAACCATTCATCACAAATGACTATCAGAAGGGTAGTCGCAATAAAGGTACACGAAGGCGGTGTTATTCATGAAAATGTTGAATACAATAAACAAAAAATTCGACGGAGTAATAATAAACAATTCGTTCGAGACGAAACGGGTGTATAAAATAGATATACAAAAAAGAACAAAATGGCGTAGAAGATGGCGGTGCATACAAAATAAAAGACGTCGGACTCGGGTGACGGATCGGTGACGAGAGCGAACAAAGCTCGATCGAGCGATCGTCGTAACCGTCGAAGCTCGCACAACAGGTTTAACAATTTCAACATTGACAAGGAACAAATATAAAATAATTTGACAATAATAAAATAATTGACACAACGGGGTGAAAGTTGGCAACGTGTGCTAGTGTGGCAAGTATCTCCGTATCTCCACAGTAGTAATGTTTAAAAACAATAAAAACTATTTACCAAAAACTAGTAAACGTTATGAGTTGCAGCTGCAGCAGCTGTTTAGAAACATTGTGTTAACACTTCCAAATATTTCATTTGTGTAATGTGATTACCTATTTACAAGTATGAAGTAACTTCTATTTATTGTAGTGATTTGTTAACTGTAGTGTCATCCAAAAGAAAATATTCTTCTGGATATGAAAAAAGAAAGTTAAAAAACAAACGTGAAGAAGAAAAAGAAAAGTTGACCGGTTCACTAACAACATTTATTAACAGTTCTTTCTCTAGAACTGCGGTGCCCAAGAAAAAACAGAAGGTATAATGATATTTCATGATTCATGAACGAACTGATGTGTACAGATAAACAGATCTTGGTGTATCGATCAGTATCGATTGTAGTATCGATGATACTGAAGCTGAAACTAAATGTTTTGTTAAAAAAAGGCCCTCAAAGTTTATAGTACTATTTCACTAAATCAGGCCCTGCTTCATGGAATTTTCGTTTGATTTGTTGAAATTTATTTTGTCGTATTTTATACGTATCACTATGGCGAGACGGACTTGCCGAGAATTGTTATTTTGTGTTTTAATCGATATGTTTGATCAGGAACAATGTGTTAAAACACAACAATTTATATTGTTTATTAGCCAAGATAACGCATTGACTACTGTTATTCTAATAATACGCGAATGTGAATAACAAACGACAAACAAACAAAAAACCGGTCGACGTACGATGCGTATGATACGTCCTCGTATATCACACACATCCGTATTGTAGTACATACGCATATATAATTATGAGTACGACCGAATCCGTTTTATGTAGTATAATAATTACCATAATTATTGTTGAAGCACGGAGTTTGCTCGATGAAAATCCGTCGGTTACGCGTCTTGTGGCACTCGCAGCGCACTAATAACACGCGTCCCTCTTGTAATTATACACCATTAAGTCGATAACGGATGTTCGTATTCATATTCGAATGAATGCATCGGTGCTGGAGAAACGCAGTTTCGCCGGGTCCAGTGCGACTCCGGTTCAGAGCGTGGGACTCTTCTTCACAAGCGGATTTACAAGATAAAACCACTCTCATCGAGAACCACACTCGTTTTCCCAATTGCTTTTCCTTTTGAAATGTTCCGGATGCATTACGACCGTTTCAAACGAACAGCAGGTTAGGCTTATCAGTTATGCACCACACTTAAACGTTTTATAATGTAATCGTTAAAAGTACAAATGGAAAAAGATAAAACGAACAAATTTCTGATGTTAAACGCGTGATGGACGCTCGGGCGGAAAGTCTACAGTTCGTTCGAATACATCTGACGTTTTTTTTAGCTTTTACATAATTCTATCGAAAAAACTACTGCGCTTTAATAATTATAAATTGTTTTCGGAGCTTATCGAAATATCGATTACGCGATATCATCCTCTTAGACACGGGGCTGCCTATAAAAACGTACCCTTCGTATGCACACCCTTTTAACCAATTTTCTGAAAAAATAGCGTATAATTAAGTTTGATGTGTGTTAAGCCTTAGGTGCAGCGCCCATCAAAGTAACATGACTTGTGATCTGACGAGTGATATGACCAATAAGTAACAAGTGATTTGTGTGACTCGCACCAAAATGACATGATTTTCTAATGACAAGTAATTTCTATGTTTTTTTTTCATTTGCCAAAATGTCGTCTGAGGACGAAGACGTTCTTGCTGCAATAAATTTAGTAAACTATTTAAATTACAATCAAGGTTCTACTGTGCGCAAATACTGGGTCCATCCATTTTGGCGTAAAAATTGCTATTCCCGTGGTGTATACTCCGTATTTAAAGAGCTAGACGATCCTGATCGTTTTAAAAGTTTTTATAGAATGGAAAAATCGGCATTTGAAGAGTTGGTTAGGTTAGTTGGACCAGATGTTCAAAAAAGAGACTTTTTACTTTTTAGCTCACGTCGTCAACCTATCGACGTCCATGCACTTCTCCACGTGACAAATGACAAAAAGTAGTACAAGCTCTACTATTTTGCGCGACAAGTAACTACAATATTACACATGATCTGATATGTCGAATTGGTGAGCACGATTAAGTGATTTTCCGTTATAATTATAAATAAAATTTTACGAATGACACGTTACTAACACGTTACTTGTCATATCACTCGTCAGATCACGCGTCATGTTACTTCGGTGGGCGCTGCGCCTTACGCCCCAATTATGCAAGCGCGCACGCGTTTGCGTGTTTACGTTATCGAACATAGCTTTTCTACGACAAAAGTGAGTTTATGCGCAAATCCAATCGTTTCGATTATTATAACTTCTTGGCGCATGATCAGCTGGCACGTATTTTATGACTATTTGTTCATTCATTTATTTATTAATCAAATAAACATTTTTTATTTAAGAAAATTAAACAATTTGTACTCGTATGGTACAGTAAACATAAGTGATCGGTGAAATACAAACAATAGTATCAGTACTTTGAATAAGCATTCAAAAAAATTTCCTACTTATTACTGCTTGTATAAATAATATTATTATTTGGCATGAATGCTTGAATTGAAGAAGCCGAAGCCATCCAGTGTCAGCACCTCGGCGGCAGTGGATTATTTAATTTAAAATATTTAGTGCGTGGTTTTTTTTTTTTTGTGGCAGAGCACGCGCGCGCAAAAAAAAAAAATGTTCGTTTTTGTGGAAAAATCCGCATCGTGTATAATACGAATATACGAAAAATAATATAACCCATACTATAGTGTCTTACGTTTTTCTCCGTAGCTTGACGTCTTTTTTTCTTCCTTTCGTATGGTGATGGTCCGATGGGATTATTTTAACGATTTTTCATGTCGTCACCGACAGTCGAAAAAAATATACACCCGTACAAATAAAGGTCAAACCGCTGCGTATTTTCGCTTTCAGTATTAATAGTACCTACTACTTACGAGTTCGAACTTTATACTACATTGCTGTCGTGTATGTCTTTTATGCGCGAGTGACAATAATTTAAGCTCTTACTATTATTATTATTATTATTATTATTATTTTTATTATAATCTAAGCTATCGATGTTTTCTTGAAATCTATTATCATTGATTAGATATTAATTATTTATTACTTCTCGTTGAATATATGTCCTCTATTTTCGTGTAGTTCATTCAATCCCTTTGTTACGTTTAACATTTAAATTATGATAGGTAAGATAACATTTTACAGATACATTTTACAATTTATACTTTCACTAATTATTGTTTTCTAAAAGACTGCAAGGGACAAACCCCGGTGTACTGCCGTGTTTTACCGAATTTTTATTATTAATCATTTTATTTTATCTTCAGGAAACATACAATTCGTTTTAACAATAAAATTTGTAACTACTATAATTAGAATAATATTATTAAGTGCAAAAGTAAAAGGGTAACGAAAAATTGTACCTCGAAAGAGGCTGGTGGCTGTTGGCCGTAAATAGATTATTTAATTTTAGTTAGTACTTTAAGAGCTCTCGATACCCACCTGCGCTTTTGAGACCTCTACTGTCTACATGGTTATAAAGGAATCGTGACAGTAATTTGTGAGAATATACGTGAAACAGATGGATCCGAGCGCTTTTGTAGCTTGGGGTGAAAGTGTTCGTGATAATTGTCGGCTTGTTGATATTTTTAAGTCTCCTTGTAATGCGTCACGTACCCAAGAGATCCAAAGTAATAATTTGAAGACCGATGGACTGAAAAGTCTGGACGATATGGCTGGCTTAGGACGGTTTGGCATTACTCCAAATTTGTACATCGTATACTCAAATTGTAGATAAGTAAGGAACTTATTGATTTAGATGGTTGACACTGTAGTTCAAATCCGATTTTGTGGAACGTTCTATGGAGGTTTGCCAAACATCAACCAAAACTGATAGTGACCAGAGCACCGTGGATTTGAAGAATGGTATTATAAAACATTTGAATAAATATAAACTTCATAGAAACAAATGTGGAGGTTATTAAAGGAATTATTAGTAATACTCATACAATTGAGTTTTGTGTGAATGACAGAGTTAATAATATGAAGTCAGTTGCAATCAGGGTCAGTAATATTTTCTAAGTGAAAAAAAGCGAAATACTTGAAATGATTTTTTTTTTTTACATTTGTTTTGATTCACCACTTGGAAATACCCAGCGGGTGTTGATTAATTCGATTTGATCTTAAAGAAAAGTAGTTATTTGATTATTATGTGAGGAGTCAGCATTATCGTATCGTTGACATAAGATTCTAAAATCGTGTTTTTGTTTCATGAATAATAGATGTGTCATCTAATACTCTTATTAAATACATATATTTATTAAACGGAAGAGAGATTGTTTTCTTGAAGAACTCTTGCGGAATGCAAAGATTGTAAATAGTGAAATAATTCTGGAGAGAATTATATGTAAGGCTCGAATTAAAATGCCCTATAAAAAATCAATTTAAACATAAATTTATATTAAATAATTTTATTTTTGTATTTATAAAATAAATCAATATTCAGAAAAAAAAATACGTTTGTTTAACATGTGAAATCATAAAAATGTTTATAAAATTCTAAGTAAAATTTAAAAAAAATTATAAAAAATTAAAGTTAAAAAATCGTACCTACAAAATGTATAGACTCTGTAATGCTAATTAATTAATGTTAATACTATGTTTATATATCAATGAAGTCAAGTTTTTTAGTCATAATATGAGAAATAGGTAAAAAATATCTTACAAAATTAAAATATGCATTATAACGTCAAAAATACCCTAAAAAGTATAAAATCTGCTCAAAATGCAAAAAATTGTCAAAAAAAAAAAAAAACTGTAGTTACAACATGGAGTACTTGAAACATATTTGTAGCTGGGAAAGTATCGTGTAAGACATTCCAAAAAAAAGATGCAAGTGCATTGAAATCCGAGCTCTAGTTTTATGTAACATATAATATCTTAGAATTTTGTTATAATATCTAATAAAAAAAGATAAAACAATATAGCATGTATTATATAATTATGTTTTTATGTTATTGGGGTTTAATTATTGCTGTGCGATTATAAATAATATTTATTTTTTTTTATGAACTTCACTGGTTATTCATTATATTTACGAGTATCTATATATTTTATTTCACTAATTGTATCAATCTTGTACATTATATAAAATAATTGCTGAACTATCATAGTTCTTACTGGAAGCTGTATAAAAAAAAAAAAAATACATAAATATAAAATTATTTGTCACTATAGATGGGAAATTCTAAGTGGATTTATTGTTCAATGTGAAAAAATGTATTATTTTTTATAGTAAAATACTCGAAATTGGCTAGTACAATACACATAAAAAACCATCTACAAAGGATTTACAATTCTTCGGCTGAATATGTAGCCAAGGTTGGAAACAACATTTTTATGTCGTACGACACAGATAAATGCATAACACATGAAAAAAGCAAACTTAATATAAAATATATATATATATTCTATTCAAGCTAAAAGGTTCAGAAATGTTTATTACTATCTTAGTTTTATTAAAACAATTGAAACCTCGCCGAATTATACGGTATTTTATTTATTCATCACTTTTGAGACAAACATGTCACTTCTAATAATAATCTCTAATATAATAATATAATAATAGCCCGACCTTTTTTGTTGTACATTCACATCTTTTATAACTCGGGAGAACGATAAATTCCATGGATTGCACTTAGTAAATTACAATTTATACGAACAACAAAGAAAAAAAATGAAAACTGTACAAATAATAGATTTTATAAAACTAAATTCATCAAATGTTATATTATGAATCTAACGAACAAATTATTAATTTATTATTTTGTTATGTACTTTTGAACTTGTTTTCATTACTTACTCGTGAAGTATAATAACAATAGTGAGTTGTTAATTTTTAGATTGTAAATATGATTAATGATATAGTTTACATAAGTTAATTTTTAAGTACGAAAAATTAATGTCTAAACATGAATAATCATGGTTCATGGATACAGATACTTCTAATATAAAATACTTAATAAAATAATTAATGTTTTGAGTTAAAAAAGTTGATAAAACTTAATCGTACATTAAATCAAATTTTAATTTATAAAATAGTATTCGGTTAATACTTAAGAATAATAATGAAAAAAAATAGGTAAGTATTTAAAAAAATAATAATTTAAATAGATAGAGTTTCTGAATTTCAAAGTAACATTGTAACATTAGAGCTCTTTGCGTGCATTATGGATTTACACTACTGTACATACATATTATAGCATGTATTACATTATGTTATAAGTTAAAAGTTAACTGTGTATTTCTATATTTTATTGATAACAATGAACTGTTTATTAAAATTTTTTTTAATTATTGCAAGTTAAGGGACGCATATAAATATCACACGGGGTTCGTTCATGACAGCGTATACTTAACGCTCACAAATAATAGATAACATGCCTATATGTGTTTTTTAATTATAATGCGCACACACACACACACACACACACACACACACACATACAAATATATATTTATATACATGTAGTGCGTGAGGCTTCTGTATTTTGCCCGTGGAATTTAATAACTCGTGAAATATGGAACGTATTTAATAGTGACCTCCGAAAAAATATTTTCAATATTATTACGGATTTCCACGCTCGTGTACATAATTATCATGATGAATTGTGAACACAAGAACGTTATAAGTTTATTGGGTTAATGCGGTGTGTGGAAAGTTGATTTTCCGTACTTACATAATAACATTGATATAGTTAATTATTATTGCATAAAAACAATCGATGTATAGGACATTTTAACTTTAAACTTTTAAAGAACTTTTATCTCGGGTCTCGTTCGGGTCGTATTTGATTTTGAATCGTCGTCGCGACTATAGTTAACTTGTGACGTTTAAAACAATTAAAATATACACTCATATGAAAATGTGTATTTAAATGTATAGATTATCAATAAAATAATTACAACATTTGCCATCATTTTAAAATACATCTTGATAAAACTGGAAACCGGTCTAAGACCTAACATAATATCTATGTATTTCTTATTGGTTTCATGTGATTCCTCTGACTAAAATTTAAAAAAAGTTCAAATTTTCCCTTAAATATTGGTGTAGTGTAATCGTATACTCTCTAGAAAATAAAATAACAAATCAATATTTAAACTTTGAAGTTCTTATTTGGTAATTAGATTGTTTAATATGTATTTTACTTTTATACATAAAAAAATGACCGATTGCATATGTATTAGTATGTACTAAATTTAAATAGCATTCACTCACTGACTAATCGTTACATCTTAAAAATGATAAAACGTTTGAACTCGACATTTCCTATAGTAGTTGCACTAATATTTTAAATATACGATAAGAAAGTTTTTCAAAAAAAAAAAAATTGTGTTAGAGCCGGTTAATATTGGCTTTTAGCAGATTTCACTGACAACTAATATTGTTCCATTTATCGAATTCGTAGCCAAAAGTAATAACCAAATGAGAAAAACTATCCAAACATGGCTATGCACCAGCCATGACTGTTCAGTGCGAAGCTGGATGGTTCAACAAGTGTATACTTATACTTTATAGTTAAGTACGTCCAGGTTTTTGTTCGGAAAAGTTATTGTAATATGAGAAAATTTGCAAATACAATTTCATACACGAATTTTCTATACTTTAAAACGTACCCATACACCACTCTTCTAAGTATTACAGTACATTCAGTATGGACATGCAAAAGGTCCCGAAAATTGGTCGTTCCTTCATTAGTATACACGTAGACAATAATAATTATATATCATTTTCGTAATTTTTCCTTGCTCTACGTAGAGCAGTGTTTCCTCGCGAACATAACGTTTACGTAATCGATTAAAATCGAATTACCATTCGTCACCGTGGACAGAAGAACATTATTGTTTTTTTGATTTGAAACGCGGAACGAAACATGAAACTCTGCTGCAAAATAGTGCAATTTATAACATTTTATAATGCAGACAATTATGTACACCTTCAATTGCAAACCGCTGCCAGGTCTGACTGAAATCATTTTAAAACATTGCACGGAGTACATGGGATCGTTAGGAGATTTTTTTTTTTTGTTCGATGCGTTTCATCATTTTATCGTTAAAAAATCATTATGAATGGTCTTGTTTTGAAACCGATCAACGTGGTTGGCTATATTTTCCTGTAATCGTATCGACGACAGAGAATTTGTTGAGAAACTATTAAACCGCTCGTAAGACACGCATACGAGGATGGTATGTCGATAATTTTAATGTTTAATTCGATTTTTTTCTCCAAATGCACCCAAAGAACGTAGTTACCACGTTTAGACGATCCAGTTGAACGCGGTTAAGGTGATTCGAGTGAGAACCATGTACATAAATTTAATATTCTCTGATACCCTTATACTCATCCAAGCTAAAAAAAGCATCTCGCTGCGGTGAAAACTCGCTTATAATATTTATGCACCGAAATTGGTTTTTTTTAACCTCGATAACCTAAGTAAAATGGATTCATACTGTGCATACACTTTATAGTGTACTTTATAATTTAGGGGTATATTAAAAAAAAAAAAATGTAAAAAAAATACTTTCAATTTCGTCCGACTAAACGTATATGTAACATATATCGTACGGTGTGTACAACTCGCATTGTATTACATACTTATAGTTTTTCATTGGGTATTAGCTTTAGAAAATTGTTTCCAAATTATTGTATACGCATTGGTGTGGTAGCAGACGGGCCCCATGGCTAAATTGTCTCATGGGAATCGCCTTGCAGTCTATATTGCGTTTGTTACATAAAGACCATCAGCGTTCATTTTTCTTTCGGGTTTTGTTTTTAAATTAAATTTTCACTACATTTCGTTATTAGGTAATGTAGAAAGAAAAAATAAAAAAATAAAAAAAGTAAAAAAAAATAAAAATACTAATAAACCTATTGTCAAAAATGTACAATAATATATTCATATAGGCGCGCACATATGATTCAACATGTAGATATGCATAGAATATATCTATCTATTTAACTATATAAATGTGAAACTATGATACTTTATTTGAAACGGTTAATCTCTGGATCTACGCGACCAATTAAATTGGCTTTTTGTTTTGTTTTGTTTTGTTATCCATAAATGGTTTTTAGCTTTTTATTTTTTCAATATCTTACATAATAACTTTGTAAATATTAATCGGTTATTGCTCGTATGTGAGATCATATTCATTTAAAAACAACTGGATTATATATATTATGGTAGTATATTATTATCCAAGACGTTGTTCGATTTTTTTCATTTTACCGTTATAACATCGTCACGTATTCACACGATCTGGCAAGTTCACGAGCATAAGTAATCACATTCGCAATAACTTTGCGTGTATGTGTTCCTCCGGAGAATCGATTGGCTGTTCAACATTTTTATTATTGACAGTTATTTTATTACTGTACGCGCATAATGTACGTGTAAAGATAAATCATAACACTCGTGTGTTCATGTACGGATCAATTCGTTTAACGTAAGATATTGTCTATGCAAATTATTTTCGATATACGTTAAATTAATGAGCTATTCGGTTTTCGTGAACATTACGTTTTGTGCATTTTTGCACAAAAATAGTAATACTACCCTGATAATTAGAATACGAATAATAACGACATCGGCAGTGTATTATTATCCAAATGGTATTTGCTGCATATCACGGATTGCTTTACCACGTTTCCATAAGCAATATATTTAACAAACGATGACGGTCGAAGTTGAAGTAACTTCGAAAAGGACCAGAATACAATCATATCAAATACTGCTTACGACGACAATTTATTGCGACGACGAGAAGGAGAATTTGCTCAGGAAGAAGTTAGGTGGTAGTTACACAACATTTCCTACTTGAGTATTTTACTTTGTGGGACATCCGTGTAGACTTAGCCATTGTGTTACACGATTTTACCATGACAATGACGAGGTGCATGTGTGTTAACAAGCGGAGGAAGTCATATTATTTAACTTGTTTAGCATAAATATTATTAATAATAAAAAAGAAAAATAAGATGGAAAAGTCGTGTGCGCCAATATAATACAGATGATCAGTTTAATACATGAGATTTGGTGTTTGAATAATAAGTACATATGATTCTATTCTCACGAATATCTACAATCATTATTATCTACATTTATAAATTTTTAAACGTAATTTTTGTTAAAAGGTTTCAGAGAAAATGTTGTGTCTTGTCAACACAAGTGTTTAATCGTCTTAACAATCCTAACCATCGACCAACGCGTAACTCATTTAACCTTCAGTACGGCATTGACACATTATTTAGATGCATCTATATGGATTTCAAGTACAATAAAATGTGACAAATTTACCTACTCAACAGATATAATAAGCAAGACCGTGTTAATCCGTACTGCTAGAAATTGTACTATACGCGTAACATATCAAACGCGATGAAAGAATTTACGCACTTTTGAAATATGTGACCATTAATAAAAAACTCCGAGAAGTATGTACAAATACGTAGAATTAAATTTTTCTCATAAAGATACAGCCGACGGGAAAAAAAGAATCGTACGTCGGACGAGTGAGAAGATAAAAAAAATTAACAACCAAGTTTTTATAAAATATGTTTTATTCCCATGACATTTTTGAGTATATTCTTTGATTATTTTTTCTATAAATAAGATATCCAGATTTTAACTGATTTCTTTATTTATTTATTTTTACTCTTATATATTTTTAATTTTTTCCATAACAGTATATTATACAGTATCTATGGGTACGTTCCTTTTTTGGTTTTATGGAACCCAAGGGAAACCTTCAAAAACAGTATAACAGTAAATCCATTGAGATAGATGGGTTAATTGTGTTTAATTTATCTATTATGTGCATGTATAGTATTATAATATGGAAATCGCCTGAACACCAATGTTAAAATCAATATCTAGTCTAATGAATTAACATATTATATTATTTCATGTTTGATTTATACAGTTACGGTTCCGGTACATTATAATTTATGAATACCTATTACAATATAGAAGACTTATATAATTAAAAACTATGTAATATGTAGCAATGTAACTGAAGGACTTAAAGAAGTAATTAAAATGTTACCGATATTTGTTATCTTTCTGCTCTGGACATGATGCATGAAGATACAAGTACACAGTAGACGATTATATGTTTCCGGTTGGTTTTGTTATTATTTTAAACACATTCGAATGTATTATTTGTTTGCGCAAACGAAAAAAAAAAATAACGTTGCGATTTGAATGAACATTCGGAACTTGATAAATTTAATACTATTAAATATCTCGTTTGCTCAAAATCTGCTTTTTATGGTGTTCTGTCTATCGAATTTTATTACAGTAACAGTAATATAGTTTACTCTAACATTTCCAAAGGTTAATATTAGCACATTGCTTTTTTTTTTTTAATTAATGGATATCGATATATTTTTTGGCGTTTTGTAGATTTTCTTTCATCTGTTTGCGTATATATTATATAAAGTGATGACAGATGTTAAATTATTTAGAAACATTTGTTTATATTTCAAATGCAGTTACGTTTAATCTTATATAGTTGTATTCATGTTTTTGCAGTCCACAAATGTAATTTAAAATTCTGACGAGACATAATCATTCGTATTAATTCGTAATTCATATATCCTTTTAAGAGAATAATTGTCATCTACTAATAATTTATCTACTTATAGTAAAGTGATAATAGTTGTTTTAAATTTAATCATTATATATATATGACAATAGTGTAATTAATATGAAATATTTATTTTTAGTCTAGTATTTTGGGTAACTGAAATCATTGACGGGTGGTGGATTTAATTTGTAAGACTCAGGTAGTACTCTAAACTACTCAAATTCAGGCACATAAATAGGTGCTTTTTTGTTTCGTGAAGGACAGAAAATTATCCTTTTTTCATAACGATTGGAGCTTAAATAATCTGCAATAAAGTAATGTATACTGTATTTCTTAATTCATTGTTACTACTAAATATTTTTTTGTGGGTGGCGGTGATAGCTCTTACCCCCCCCCCCCCTTCCCCTTAATTACGTGATTGCTCAAACTATTATCACTATTATTACTGATTACATTAATGTAGTTATTATCACTACTGTAAATATGTAAAATATATATGCAACGTTAGACTGGACTTTGGACAAAGAAAAATGGAAAGGCTTATTAGTAGCAGAACAGATTCTGAATGGACCGTTAAGCTGTAAATTATGATGACTGTATATGTAGTAAAATATAGATTTATTGTGAATTGTAATTTACAGCATATGCATACACTTCAGTTAACCACTATGGTTACATACCCAATCATATTTTTGGAACGAACGCTCATTGTAGTCTTATAACGAGCCGCCCCTGAGACTGAAGCTTATTATAGTTGCATTAAATGTATGTAATTTTAGTGGCCCGTAAAAAAAAAAAAGATCCGGTACTTAATGTGACGCAGTAGTTAGCCGCAGTTACCGATTGGTTAAGCTGTGGTTAAGCTACATCCGGTGTCTCTTGCTCCCGGATGGGTGACCACCCGGGTGCTTGCCACGAAATGTCGAAGCCATGTCTCCGCATGAAAACCACATGATTACCGACACGATAAAAACATAACCCTAACAATAATCTATAATGTATCATCTTTATGACAGCCGTCAGCTGATCAAAACAAAAAGAAGAAAAGGAAATCAGTGTAAAGGGTTTTTCGTTTAATTGTTAAAATTACAACGAAATAAAAATGTAGATTTTGACAAATAAATATTGTTTTGTTGATGTTAGCATATGTTTTTTATGTTTTTTAGAAGTATTTATCGTCCAATATTTAGCTCTGCTTTTACCTACAGTGATGATTGATACCATCGTACGTGTATTCAAACTACACATAATAACAATTTGTACACACTACTTACACATTTATGCGTCGAATGGTGATAATACGAGTATGTATGATTACTGTTACGTGTATCCTTAAATAATTAATTGTTTAAATAATTTGCCGTTGACCATACACATATATAAGACAAACGGGAAGGCGAAAAATACCATGCTGTTTGTAGAATACATGCATCTACGTTACAATTTATGAAACCGTTGATTTTTTCCTCAGAATATTGAATCGATGTAATATAATAAAATAAAATAAATCTTAAAACGTGAAGCGTATTGTCATAGTATTATTGCCTCGTATCGATTCGAACGTTAAAATCAAATGGTAAAAACGTTTAAAAGTGAAAATCGAAATTCGTGTACATATAATATGTGATTCGTTAGGGAAGCATTATTACATTTAGTGCATCTTATTTTACGGAACAAAAAAAAAAAAAAAAGTAAAAACATACATAAGTACACACATACATACATACACACATATATATATATATACATATATACGTATACGATTACCACGGAGATGAAAAATCCTCTTATCTGGAAGAAAGGAGTGTATATACGGAACGAGAAAAAGATCGCTGTAAATGGGATTATTGGAAACGTCGGGTGCGTTTCATTTCAGGTTCCCTTGACATAGATTTATGGAAAAATTGAAAACGGCACCGTATATTATTTGATAACAGCTATACGGCTTAACGTCACATGAAGGTTATTACCACATGGGCATTACGAGAAGGCTTTTGCGGTGGTAAATCACCCATCTTAATAACAGTCATATAATTCCATCTGGATGCCACTGTCTCACTGTTTCCTGTAATAGCAAAAATGTGTACTGCGACATTTAACTGAAATCCGTGTACAAACGTTTGTCGGAGAAAAGTCGTAAAAATATGTATGCAAAAATATACGTTGGACTCTAACTGCGCAGTATTATTCGATTTTGAATAATTGCGGCCAGGTACATCGCTGGTGTACTTGTGGTCCGTAGGAAATCATAATTATTGCATACTTTAAACTTTAGAGTTTCAAGGCTGTTTTCAGGGCGGAAAAAAAAGACCGAAAGGGATTAGAAATTGTCGGCTAGTAAAAAACGTATACATGTATACGTATATGTTTTAAGAGAAAACTATTGACTTTTTATACAGGAAGATTAATTAGACTATCTCCATTTTTTCCCCTCTAGTTTCACGCGTCATTCAGGTGTTTTGCAGCTTCTAGCAGAGCTTTCTAACGTTCTCGATCCTTCGCATCTTCGAAATTCGTTCCATTTCTTAATATTTTTGAGTCATCCTTTACTCGATCCATCCATCGTTGTCGTGGTCTTCTCACGGATCATTTCTTATTTAACTTGTTAACGAAAACCAGTCTAATCAATCTACCCTCTGCACGCCATAAATGTCCAGCCCAGTTTAACCTTTTTGACCCCAGAAAATCATGTAAATTGGGTGAATTATACAATATGCTTAAGTGCGTTTTTCCTCTGCTTGTATAGACCAATATTTGGGTTGAACAGAGTCCCATATATTTTTCTAAGTATTTTGGACCAAATTTCATATCCGTACATGATAGTTGGGGAATGTGTAATTTTTTTTTTTGTGTTTCTTGAAAGGAGTTTTGATATGAACATTTTACTAATTGCGTGATACCATCGGTTCACTGCATTTATTCTAGATTTAATCTCTTTATTTTAAGGCCCATATATTTACTCTTCACTATGAGCTTTCTTATCGACTTTTCTACTTCCCTTTTTGAATTTTCAATTATTACAATATCATTCACGTATTCTAAGAGAGTTGTGCGTCCTAATACTTCCATGTCTTGGTCTTTTCGCATATCTCTTATGACTTATTTAACATCTACGTTGAAGAGTGCGGGAGATAGCGCGTCCCCTAGTTTTAGTTTACATCTGACCTCAAATGCCTTTGATGTTTCACCAAGAAAGCGTATTTTGCAAAATGTGTTTGAATTGCAACTGCTTATTAGGTTTACTAATTTTTTTGGTATTCCAAGATGTATAAGTGTTGGTCATAATCGGTTTCTAATAATGCTGTCATAGGCTTGCTGGAAATCTATGATAATCATGTGTAGATTTATGTCATGTTCATAGAATTTTTCTAACTTTTCTAAGGTCGAATTATATATATAATATGTATTATATAATAATATCTAATAGAATTATATATAAGGGCGAAATATGGTCTATAGTGGATTTTCCTTTCATGAATTCACTCTCTCCATTAGTATTTTTATTATTTATCATTTTTTTTCAAGCATGATCCTCATTAAATAAAGAATATTTAATATACTAGAACTCGTGGTCATTGACGGCATTTTAAATGACGGAATGTATTGATGATAATATTAATAACATACCCAAAAGTGTAGTTACGCGAAGTCACTTAAAAAATAATACGATACGCATGCACACATAAATTTGCACGTTTACATGCATTGCACAGGAACAATGAATTATATATATATATATTTTCAACAGCTCTCGAAAAATTGTTCCGACGGTTCACAACGATTTCTCGTGATTGCCGAACGACATACAAGCGCGTATACCATTATCCCCTTATTATTACAGTTATTGTTGTTGTTACCAGAACCGCATATTAATACAAAATAATAAATACACGTCGGTGTTGTGATTTTTCAATTATTAACGTATCACGTAAGCCAAATATTTTTTCATTACCGCAGCGCAAAACGTACTAATCAGGCCGAGTACAATACTTTCACGTTATACGCGGATTGTGATGTATAGAAATTCCAATGTGAAGCGCACGCTCGAAGCTTTCCGAACGCACTGGTCGAAATCCGATCGCATAAATTGCACGTTTATTTCACATTTTCACGAGTACGTTCATCTTCCACGCAAGAACACTGACGATTATTATGGTACTAGACCGCGCAAGGCTTACCGTGAAAACGTTAACGCACCGTCGAACTATCTCATCTCATAACTCTCGTCTTATCGTCGGTCACCGATCCGTAGCATAGGTACATACTCCACGCACGATGTGTTGTTAATATTGCGGTGCGTCCGTTATTAAGATTTCGAACATTTCCCCAACGCCCGAGCGGCTGAACGTGTAAACGGCGAAAAATCCATATACGTCTAAATACGTCTGAACGCAGCGCAATATTTCAGACGTTTTGATAAATACATTTCTGAGACACTCAATACGTACGACCCCGTCGACCCGTAATAGGATATTGTGTACTCCGAAGCACTTAGTGGAATCGAGTTCTTCGCGGGTTCACAGTGCACGCGTTTCGCGATTCGTTTACAAATTGTATTCGTCTTAAAACGTTATTAAACGAAAAACGCCATTTCCGCGGACGCTGCCGGGCCGCGTAGCAATCGTGCGCGCGTGTCGTGTACGTCGATCCGATATTTTTCGTACGTCCGATGTGGTGAGTTTCACATAATACACCTCTCGAATGCGTCCGCGCGTGTACGTCACAGTGTTTTTATACAAGAATGCCCGGAGGTGTAGATCAACGATAGATCAACGAAAATCATTAGTTGTTTTTCCATCAACAACGTATAACTGTAATTTTCGTATTCAAACTGTAACCCGCACCACCGCAGTAGGCTGCGCTGTACGGTGACTTTAGCACCGGGTTAAAAAAAAAAAAAAAAAAATAATGTATAATTAATTCAATGCTACCGTTGAAAAATAGAAAATAATAATCATCAAAATCGTTCGTTGTACAATGCTCGTAACGGTTGCAATATCGATGTTTAATTAATTATAATCCGTGCAGAGCCGTGGTATTAGGTTTATCGTTGTTCGAGTTAAATTTTCGTGCGTAAAAGCGTAATGGACGAAGAATTAATTCTCATTAATAACAATATTTATATATATTATATTATACGAGGAAACGTTTTTTTTTTTTTTTCATTTTTACAAATCAGCCCTGTTTACAGCTAATACCTACTATTTCGGTTTCGTACATTTTTGGTATACGTATATAGGTCCTAGTAATATGTCGTCGTGCGGGGACTGCGCACGAGGAGTTATTACCTGAAGAAAAACACATTTTCCACCTAGGATTAAGCACGTACACCCGTATAAGACATCGATCAAGCGACAGGGGAGCGGACGTATCGTATTTAGTATCACCGGAGACGATAAATTACTTTCAGCCTGTAGTTATTACATTGGAACGCTGAAGAGGTACGGACTGACATTGATGACGATCTGTTGCCATATGATTATTGTTATACTACATTAATTCGGTAATGTTCAAGACGTGGTGAAATCAATCGTGAAGACGCGCGTGGAAAACGTATTGCGCGAAAAGAAAATTTTATATTTCACGAAGGCGCAGTTCTTCTGTAACGGACATAATTTATTTATTTTTAACGTCTACCTACGTCTACTGTAGTACTGCAGACCGTCTACTCGGCTTTAACGGGGTTTAGAACTGTATTATTATAATGTAAAACCCATTATAGGTTGTTTTTGAACGAAAAACGATTAAATGTGTTCTAATTTTCAAGTTGGGTCGACATAACATTTAGATCATGAACGCTAGTGTAAGGAAATTCGCCGACCGTTTTGACTTTTGGCATGATTCCATTTTGAAATCGGTGGAACAGCTAGTGGTGAACGGTGAACGCCATCATAATATATTATAAACAATAACCTCATCTCGATTACTCGCCCACGATAGCTGCTAATATATTTTAAATAATATATAATGGTTAGTATACTGCAAGATAATGTTCTTACGATAACCATTATTTTCGCTTACATTATACGATTTAGAAAATTTACATAATCTACAATTTACAGTTTAGAATAGTTATCAACAATTTACTTGGAGTTTAGAACAACAAAATTTAAAAGGTGTAAGAAGATTTTTTTCTAATATTCGTTTTTAAAAGGAATGTTTAACAAATAAAATATATTTTCTTTGTTTTAATATGTCTTTCGTAATTTAAAAAATAACAATTTTCTTTAAAGATTTTTATAAATCATAACATTTGTAATTATACCCTGTTTAACATTGTTTAATAAGGATAAATACATGTCAAAATGTAGTTTATCGTTTATATTATGATACTGAATTAAAAATATTTTACTCCGAAGCATTGCTTTTATTTTTCGTACAATTTATTATTATAATTTATAACCATTAAAGAACTCGTCACGTGTTGCATACTGTAGTTTAATACATTTGTAGAACTGAAGAAGTAGAAAACGGCTAGATAAGTTATGAGAACGTCTGTTACAACTTTTAAACTGGACGATAAAAATGTAGGTAAATAACGAATGATTAATTAAATATCGACCTCGTTCACTTCGAGAATCGGCCGTAAAAGATTGATAATATTTTTATTGCATCGTAATAATATTGTATTTTATATTGAAAAATGTGTGGTGATCGTAAAAGATAAATAACAGCAAATATAACGTAACAAAATTGTATTGTACACCACGCACTACGAACGTCTGAAAACCGAACGTTGTCGGTTGAATGTTCGTCCGTTTTTATCGAATCATAGAAATATGCGGGGTGTCTGTTAAAATATAATATATTATGTTGTCCAGTGTATTTTGAAAACATCCGCATATTGAAAATCCTGCGTGGGGGCGATAAAGTGCACACATATATAATATAACATGTGTGTATAATGAAACGACGGTTATACCTGTTGATGAAACCATCTTTTGTGGAATTTCCCCGAAGGTAGTATTCAAAGGCACGCAATATACTATTATTATATTGCATTATACACCCAGCCCCTGCGCAGTTGAATGGGAATGTGGAATAAAACGATGATGATAATAATAATACATATAAAAATAAAATATAAGGGATGGATAAATGGTTTTAGGGGTTGCAATGCGTCTTACCGGTGACTGCAGCATTGATAAAGCAGCGATGAGTAAAATACAAACGGTCAGGTAGTTCATCCGACTCATCATAATACGCTGCGATCGAATGATTTCTTCGCGCACGTTTACAGTGAAAGAAAATTGAAAAAAATACTTATTAACTTTAGTGCACAACAACGGTTCGTCGACTCACAGTGACCGTTCACAAACAGTCGGCGGCGGCAGTAATCGTGGACGAATGAAATTATACAAAAAAAAAAAAAAAAAAAATGTTTAAATAAAAAATAAACGCGAACCTATACGGTGGAGATTAGATACGATTGTTTTCCGTCCCCGAGTGTAATAATATTATAATGTCTTGCACGTCCTACGCGCGCGCACATTGTTCGTTCGTTATCTACCCTTGCAGCGGGTTCGGCCTCTGGGATTCGTTTTAAAACGTGTACGCGTTTGAATACGAATTGGGCCGGTCGAAATCGAAAATGTACACATGTTATTGCGGACCGATAGTGTTTGGTCGTGGACGGAAACGGTGCCGGAGAAATCGCTGTTTCCGACCGGCGCCGCGACCATCACCGGTGTGTGCCGCATAACATTATACCGCACGCGTGCACGGTAACAATAATGTGTACCACGGTTAATCACCGGAAACCGATCCGCATACAGGCCGTACCGAGAGTGCCCCAGATACTTGTTCCGTGCATTTGTACACCGCAGTGCTGAAACTATCCATTACAGAGATCACAGTTATAGCCTCGCGCGTAACTCGTACAGCTCCAGAGGAGCCGTTTGAGGGACGGTAAAGGTGTGCTTCCGCTTGGTGGTGGGAAAAAATTTGTTTCTTAAATTGTTGGCAAAAAAAAAAAAAAGAAATTACGTCTCTTTACTCGTACAGTACTGTACGCAAAGAGTGTATGTTCAGCGGTAGCCGCGTAAGTTGCAATAATAGCACATCATTATTGCGACAACAGCAGTACACCGTACTACTCGGTACATGTATGTACATCGCGCGCATGCATGCCAGTGGTCGGAGGAAGACATTTCGTAGGAATGGCTCCATGATGTCCAAAGAGCCGAACTGGTTGGAACAACATTTTTTTTTTCAAACCGTACTTACATAACTTTTACCTCGACGTTGAGGCTGATGTATCCTGAAGAGCCGCAAATTACGAGCTACGATGCCGCAAGCTGCCGACGAATAAATACATCTACGAACTGTGTGTGTGTGTTATGTTGCGGCCTAGCAAACGTCCGAAAGTATTGTACTCGACTTGAAGGGGGACGCAGGGGGATGGAGTACCCCTTCTAATTTTTAGAAACATTAGCGTCCCCTTACTATTATTACGTTATAATAATAACGCTTAACAAGTGTTGGGGACACAATTTTTTTTTAAGCAAACAGAGTCCCTTTTCTTTAATTTTGCCAAGTTGAGCACTGCGTACACGTACAAACGCTCGCTCGAGTCCACATATACACACGCGTTGTTTAAACGCGACTCATACGCTTACGAGCCTTTACGTAGGCGCTGATGTGCACGTCCAGAGTGAATTTGCATAAGAACGGCGCTGGTTTCGGAAATCGCGTTTTCACATTATCCCGCAAAGGCTCGGAAATATACGTGAAGCAGCACAGTTGCAAATATTTCCTTTTAGTCGCACAAGTGCTGCACGACTGCAGAACTGACAATTTCAAAAACTTTAATCAACACTCGCACTAAAATCGATATCGCGGTGTTCTTCTCTCGATCCAATGGACATTCATTACATTCCGTTTTCCCGAATGTTGCACGTAAACATTCTATCGGACCACTGTAGTTGCAGCATAACCATAGTACCTGAAGGATAAAATTGGCCCAGGGTCTAAAAGCATCATGTTTACCAAAACCCCATAGCTCGCTCAGGTTAGTTAATAATATTCGCTAAAAAAAAATATTTGCGGGGTACAAATGATTACACGAGTAAAAGTAGACTTTATGTCACCTATATATGGTTTCCGCTGCAGTCTCGGTCCCGCAGATTATTCGTGTTTTTTACATGGAAATATTAATTAATTTCTGTTTGTTTAAAAGCTGCAGTGTTCTTATAATGACGGACAAAAATATTTTATCAAATAAGGCAAAGTAAATATTGATTTAGCTATAATGCTGCGGAAAATGCAAACAAGGAATTATTTTATTGAATGCGATCCATAATATAAGCGTTGAATATTGAGCAAACAGTGATAAACGTTTTGTAAAAGCTACCAGTCTGCAGGTATATAAAACTAAATAACAATAAAAATAATTATGGTAATAGTAAATATAATACTCGATAAAGAGGTATGAGTTAAACATTTTTTGCGTTTAACAATATAAGTTTATTGTTTTGAAAATAATATTGAATGAATGTAATTTTTATATTATACATCGGTCATCAATGAACGCCGTTACAATTTACTGAATTTTCTACCGTAGTTAAACTGACTTGAAACTGTTGAAAATCGTTTAGTAACTGTTTAAAAAACGGAAAAGTTTGATATTTACATTTGCGTTCACAGATGTGTTATATTTTACAAAAATTTTTTTTAAGTACATGCACCTTTTATGAACAATAATGTACACAGCGAGATACTTTATTATTATTTTTAAGTATACTTTTATACTTGTATAAAATTGACAATCATCATGTTGAACAAAATGAAATAATAATACAGGTAAGTTGTTTACAAAAACTCATTGTATTATCTTTTTCTAAAATTAGTAAAGTTCTACGGCACGCGAGAAAGAAGAAAAACGCTGTTAAAGGGTATAGAAAATATAATTAACCCTCTTATTGTTCTTAAAGTAAATTAATGTTTGCGAATATACTTGGTTGTATTTCGAAACAATAAGGTTGTTTTATTTTTATTTTTTTTTCGCAAAAAGTAATTTAGTATATTTTTCTTTTCCATAAGAATGTAATGAAATTGAAAAATTATAAAAGACAACCAGGTAGAAACTTTCGAACTTGGCGTGTTTGTTGATGCGAAAAACGAGGAAAACGAAATAAATATAACACTTTTATTATATACTGGTATGAAATGAAAGAGAATAGTACGTTAATTGGAATGGTTAACATTTTGGATAAATGGTAGTAAGGAAACCGAGAAAATGAAAATAATATTTTGACATTTGTCGCGAAAATATAATATGATATATATATATATATATTCATCGATGTATTTTATATGTACACGTTCAACATATAGGTAATATATTTTTTCCTTGCCTATTAATCTTTTACATCGAATTCTGATATCGTTGTCAAAGGACTGTTTTTAGCATGTCAGGTGCAGTGCGCATAGAAAAATAAAATACGCATGGAAAGAAGCACCTAATACACGGTCCTGGTAATAATTATTATTTTTTCGTGGCGTTTCACAGAACGAGTAAGTCCGGTGAATTGTCAAACAAATATATTTTGTTACGTCAAATACAGATATTCTGTGTATAGTTACATACATACGACGTGTAACATAAATATACGTGTAGCGTTCGAAATTTTAGTTAACGAAACTACTCAATGAATTATTTTGTCAAACCATGACGTTTTCATTAACATTTACTGAGTATACAGTACTCATTCGTAATATAATAATATTAGATAAAAAATGTAACGAGATACGGACACACTTTAATATTGTATCAATACCAATATATTTTATAATTTTAATATTAATATAATTAATTTCAGTCCAAAATTATTAGTTTAGATAATTATTGCATGAATTTCGTAAGGCAAAATCGATTTTTAAGTGAAAAAGTTGTACTTCTATTTAACTATTTAAATAAATATTTAATTGAAATATTTACGACCAACCAATTCACCGTTTTAAACATTAATATTCTATATTCATTCGTGTGTGTGTGTGTGTGTGTGTGTGTGTTTGTAAGTTTTAATGAATGCGCCTAAACGTTTTATATAAAACATATGTTTTTGTTCGACGAGATCAGGTATGGAAACTTTTGCAAGAGGTCATTCCCGTCGTCACTACAGGGTTAATTATGCTATTATAATATATAGTTTATTAACACATTTACCGGTATTATCGTATACCTTAGTACATCATATATTTTATACATTTATATATACATACAGTGTTCACGTTGTACGTGTTTAAGTCGGTACATTATACGACGCTATAACCTGTATGGCCGTGCGCGTGGACACAAAAGACTACTGTTATACGCATACCATATACGTTCGCCCACCTACACACGCACAAGATTACGCGTTATACGTATCTATAATCGTTATTTGACATCGATATTTACATAAGTCTATAGTACATCGTACGAACAGTCGATCAGGTACGTATATTATAACATGTATTTTTGTTATTCCTTTCCAGAGACGGTTTAAAACTGCACAAGCTGAAGGTTTTACAATTATACGCGCATCCACTTCCGTAATCAGCCTTAAAATATTTCAAACGCAATATTGGTCAGAACATACCTACATTATGTGGAGGGAAATAACACCCTTTATTGCGGCGAACAGTCGGGCTCACAGGTTTCCTTATCAGGTACAGTAGATATACACAGCACATCGTTTTTACCCATGAATAAAAAAAACACTCAACTTTATCGAGGATAAAATATATTCTAAATATCTAAAACCAGTAATAATATAAAACATATACTAATAATTATTTATCAGTTAAAATGTAAACATAACAAAATAAATTCGTGCATGAATACTATGTTTACAATTAATGTCTATTTCATGTAATTATTTTAATGTTTATTATTACTTACACATTTTGAAAATATTTTAACAATTTTGCGCAGCTTCTTGTGTAAATTCTATTTTTTTGTTCCAGATATGGTAGAAACAAGGTTGAAGATCAGCAGATCTATTGACGTGCTTCATTTAATAGTTAATCAATCCTGTTAAACTGATGTTACAAATATATGGAATTTTGTTCTCAATTGTATTATATTCTCAGAATCCCACAAAATGATGAACTCTAAAGTTCTTTTACTCTTGGTTGTCTTTCACACAAGTATCTATAAAGTTCTTATCTGATATAATTACCACTTTTACAATTTGGATAGGTATCTAGTAATATGCAAACAACATGCTCATACCATCTCAAATACTTCGTGTAGTCATGTAGTATCTCAACGCAATTTGTGATCTCCTTTACTTTAAGTTATGAATGACACAATTTGTCAAATAATAATCCTCCAAGAAGAACTCTAGGTACATTTATGTAATTCTTGTTGATAGATTTACACTTCATGAAGCCGGTTTCCATTGATTTGTATTAAATAATAGCAGGAATTAACATGTTAAAGTGACATGAAATGCATGATTAAGCACTTCACATAGCATTACATGGATATAAAGAGGATTAATGTATCCGTCGAGAATCTACAACTTAATGAATGTTATTTGCTTTATAGTTGAGTTAATTATAGTTGACTCAATGATTTGGACTTGAGTCCAAAAAAAAAACAGGAGTTACGTGGTCATTGATAAGTCGGATTTTGTATGATGAACATTTCAATAATGGCATATCGTGTAAATTATGTGCAAACAGGTAACTCATCATATTGTAATAGCATATACCAGTGATTGAAATATACGTATGGTATGTCCTAACATTGGTCTATAGAAAATTACATGGATAATTATTTCAAATACCTACAGTCAATAATAATAGTTAATATATTACTGATTGTTGTGTCAATACCTACAGGCGGACAACAACTAATATTAGTTGAATTTTTACGTACTCATAATATAATTTTTAACAAAATCTGATTGAATTTACTGATGTTGTATTATAATTATTGCAAAGTTGGTGAACAGTTTTTTTAAAATTTATTCAAAGCTATTATTTTTATGTTATGTTTAATTTAATAGAGAGAGGTGGAAACGTGAAAAACGTACATAATATACTATGTTCGTAGTTATTACGTGTATTTTTTTTTTATGCTAAAACAAAAAATAAATGTGCTAGTATTATAAATGTAATATCAGATATAACAACAAATTTCCAGTAAGTTATTGAAAGAAAAGTATACAATGGGGTTTATGCATTTACATACACTTATACGTTATAATATAATAAAAAGCTTTTTCGTGTAAAAATATATAATAAATGTAATGCAATATGGATATTCATTCCACGAGTATTAATCGTGATATTTCCTATATTGATTTACATATTTTTGTAAAATTATGGGATTTATTTTCCGAATGTGTTGTCCGTTACAGTTCTATTATCATTATAATACCCGATAAATCCGTTTAAGTGTAACAGAAAAATAAATGAACCAATAAAAATAATAAATAATATTAAAATCCATAAAACTTAATATATAATAACAATGTTTGTACATTTTCGTTTATCATCAAACTGAAAAAAGTAAGTAATTAAGTGATGGAAAAGCTCGTAAAATTTTAAAATAAAATGTTAGTTGAACTGCATGTCAAGCATATGTTCGTATACAATAGTGTAATAATCAAAAATATGATACATACAGATATTGGTACATATAATTCGTTGTTTTTTTATTATTTTGTGCTGCCAGTTGGTACGGTTTTAAGTGTAAAGCGTCTAGAATGTGATCTGAACCCACTCATTGTCGTACCCCGCATCAGTCACTAATAAATCGACAAATACAATATATTTTACGCTATAATATTATTGTTACTACAATTTTTATATTGGCACATAAGTTTTTCTTTCCGTTCGTTCGACACTTGAGATAATAATATGGTAGTCCAGTGTTTTAGAACTGCAGAAATTGTATCCAGGCAGGGGCGGATTTCCGGGTTCATCTTATAGTGCTGTAAATAAAATAACATAAAAAAAAAAATACCGTATCATAGCAAAAGTCGTTTTCAGATGTATGTGCGTGTACAATAACTTTTCTAACAGTTCTAAAACTTCAGCGCAGGTATGACGGTATATCTGTACGTGCGGTGTGGTGTAAACATTACGTGTGCGTGCATTGAAAACAATTGAAAAATACAAACATATGTCTTTAAAAAAAAGTCATCTCCTTTGGTGCTACACATCCGGTCGGCTGAATGGTGTACTCGGAAACAATTAATTTTCCTCGATCTCTTGCTCGTTTTTTTTTTTTTTTTCAATTTTCACACAATGATATTATTATCTCTCTCTCTCTCCGGGTTTCCCGTCGTGTGTTACAAAATACGCACACGACCGCAATAACATATAAAAATACGTGTACATAATATAAAATTTTATACCGGCAGCACCACCGTTTGCACATAGACTAAACGTAATATTTATCCGCACGAACACGGAAACACAGTTTCCGAAGCAATGGATTTCTCGTGGGTTGCAGAAAGGAACCTTCGGGCAAGTCCCTTCAGACTTGGGTACCCGTCTTCCAGCCGACGATTCGTGTCCCTTGGGCATCGGGTGCAGGACGTTTGCATCTGATTGCACGCGCGGACACGACGACGGGTCGGACGATCGGCACGGTTGTCGAGCTAAACAACGAAGACAATGAACGGACGTCGCGGCCGCGTACCGAACCGGCATACCACGCGTGCGCCTTTCGGGACGTGCGATACCAGCGCGTACCACAACCGCGTTCGCCCGTCGAGTTCCGGTTAGCGTTAAGACCGGTAATAACCACCACGGTTGCCGCGGCGATGGTGCGTGATGGATTCCACAACACTGGCCGTAGGCGCAGTGGCGCGATTCCATTTCAAATGTTGTGGGGAGGTTGTGGGCTACACGACGGACCGCAACCCCTGAACACCGCAAACCTGTACAGCCAATGTTACGATCGTACCGATACATGTATTGACGGCACCATTGTAGGAAAACAATCGATACGTTTCACATTCGAAATTATGGTATTTCAACAGGTCGTAAAACGCGTCGATCCAAGCGGATGCCGTTCGACGTTTCGTTCCGGAATTAACCGTGGCTATTTTTAGCTTACGAGACGACGTAGACCTGTGGTGGGTTCGCTTTGAATCGATTCGGGGGCGCGCTTAACCGTTCCCCAGCACTGCGGCGGTCGCGCCGCCGGGTAGGTGTGTAACCCGTAAACGTAACCACCGGTGTGGTTCGGGCGAACGGTGACGGATTGGTTCACGGGACACGGTGCGGCGGTTGCGAACCGGGCTTCGAGAGACGTAGACCGACGGGCGGCTGGGTAGGGGGGAGGGTAGGGCGGGAGAGTGAGAGAGGTGCAACGCCCGCGGTGGTTTATTGAACCGACGCGAAACCATCGTTGCACCGCGGCCGCGTGTGACGCGCGATTTGTCAACGCCCCGGTGCAAACGGTCCGCGGCCGGCGGTCTTCTCGTAACGGCATCGTCGCGCCGATCGCGTGTCCGCGGACGGTTCACTCGCGACGGATCACGCGGCCGTAACGTTTTCCCATGGATTCCCGACCGGCCGACCGCCGCCGTCCAGCAAACAATACTTGCGCGACGTCTTGTGAACGTACGAACACGCAAACACGTCTTGCGAGACCTGCGAGTCTTCTCTCGCACTCGCACGACACAAAATACGTTTCGTTTCGTACGAACACGGCATTCGCCCGGCAGCGGTACGTTTTGCTTTACTAGGATGCGGAACGCGATGAATTATTATCACCGTGTACCGTCTTGTATAGACGTTTAAAAAGAAGCAGAAGAAACGGGACGTGTTGGTTCCGTCCGATGAATACGAGAGGCAGGAGCATTTTTTATGAACATTTAAGGAACGACGAGGACAAGTGTTTTTTTTTTTTTTTTAACAATTCTAGGACGAGAATGCAATTTGGATTCTGTCTTTATAATATGCTTGAGTTCTGTCACAGAGAATAGGTCTCTCGTGTACTAACGTAATTAGTATTTAAAGATCAGCTTCAGCTGATTTCGAAAACAGTGTAAAAACAGTGAAAAGTGTAAATAAAAATCAAACAAAAACATATACTACGTAGAACGTACAATAGACGTTAGACGGCTAGTGTTGGTTAGATGTGTATCGTTCCACATCTCACATAATAACCCAACTATTTGTTCGGACGACAACGGCAGTCGGACTTACTAGTGGAAATTGTCGGCTACAAAAATCAAATGCAGGACAGTCGCGCGTCGTATTCGTCATTTTTCGAGTACAAAAGGTCCAATACACTTTTAGGCCCCCTTGTCGTGTACACGACAGGGTGCAAGTGCGAAAAGAGCCTAAGAGCTGCGGAAACTTTGCGCGCGTACACGACGAACAATAATTCCTCATAAGTAAGTCATTTTTTTCACAATAATGACAAAGTTTAAATAGTTACATTATTACAGGTATATTATATACAGGTAAATACATATAATTAACAACAAAAGTGAGCTATTTATTTATAAAAAAAATATATAAAATAAGTACCATATTCATCAATGACCATTGACGATATTTTATTATAATTATTAATATATAATAATACTTTGCTTTGCAAAATAGATAGCTTAGTCCTAAGAGGGGGGGCTAATGCCCCCTTAAACCCGCTCGTGTGGTAGATATTCCGCGTGTAGGTGTTCGGCGTACCGTATACGCAAGTGTCGTTCCATCATAAACGCATTACATTAGCACCCGAGTATGATCGTGCAAACGTTAATGCGGTTCATTTCGTGTTCATTCCATCGCAATTGCGTACCAACACTGTTTTCGCGTTGTAAATTTAGACACGCAGAGCGAAAATGGCCAAATTATTGTTATTATTTCAATCGATTAAGTATTATTTTCGTTTTTTCAGTATATCCGTGTGTTGATCGCATCAATCGAGTTCAAAACAATAAGTTAACAAATATCGCGTTAACTTTTGTCGAGATTGACAGAAAAATAGCTTTAAGATTGTAATATGTTTTTTGGTAATTATATATACTTGATAATATTTATTTATTTATTTTTTGTTATGCTACATTAAGTATATAGGTGAGCAGTTCATAAATATTTTTATTACTTGGTGTTGTCTTAGCGAGCGACAGGTTTTTAACCCACATGGATAAAAAAAAACTCAGGTAGTTATAAACATCTACTTTTTTAGCACTTATTAAGTATTTAAGTACCGCTAGTCCTTGGTATTAGAGCATTGGTTAAATCTATTACTAAGAATAAATCAATGACGCTATTGTCTAGAATCATAATCGGTGTAATACAACACCTACCTATAGTATAGCACCTGCTAGGCTATATAATAATAATTATTATACTTAGTACGTATTTATACTCATTATTAATCATTCGTATTTTATATTACTTTATCTTTGAATTCTTAATTCGTAAAATAAACTAGCAATCAAGCGCCACCAGGGAGAAATTTATGAGCTCCCTCCCCGAAATGAAAAAAAAATTGTTAAAAATTGTTATTTTTAACATAAATATGTCTTAAGACGGTTTATTCCGAAAATTTGTCGTCACACTAAGAACGTTGCCTATGCGATCATTTAAAATTTTACATTTATAAAATATATTTATTCTTATAAAAAAATATGTGGTTAATTTTGAGTGACTCTGATAAAAAAATTGTTTATTATAATGTAGTTTTTATATTTTTTTAAAATTATAAATCATTAAAAAAATGTAGTTTCTTATTTCTTTGATGGTGTATAGACAGTCGATAAGTTTTGTAGTATTCAAGTATTTTTTGTCATAATAGAGTTCTTCCTCTTTCCCTTCTCACAAAAATCAAATATATGATCGGCCCCCTCCAAAATGAAAACCTATATACGCCACTGGGCGCTACTATTGCACTGTCCGAGAAGCAATTTTTTAATTTTATATTAAAGATTTCAACGACTGATATTATCGACAACCTAGATTACATGATTTTGATACCTAGGTATTATTAAATACGCAAACAAAATTAAAACTATACCTAAGTATTATTATTACATTTATTTAATATTATCTGTGAAATTATCAAACGAAAATTTAACATTTTCAAAATTAATCTATAAATTGGTAGGTACACACAATTTCAATAAATTATTACAACAAGATTAAAACAAAATGTATGGATTTATTTATGGATACGTCCATATCCCTTCTTCTTAAGTTATTCAAAAATGTAGTACGTAATTCGTATTAATGTTTGACATGTTTCAGAATAATTCAGAATTAATTGTTCGACTTAATTATTCAAGTAATAATCAAAGGATCGAAAATAAATTAAAATATTTTGTCTTTAATTATAATTATTTTGCATTAATTACATATGTTTTCTCTTCGTGAAATAAATTTGATTTACTGGTCCTAAATAAATTTATTACTCGATTTATTCAATTGTGAATTTTATACTTTGATTAATATTTCATTTGATTATTAAATCATCTTCAAATATTTTATGATGAATTATGCATAATATAATTTAAATTATAATATCAAAATATTTTGCGAATACGTTGGATCGAATATTTCAAAAATTAAGGTTTGCTTTAAATAATACGTTGCACTGGTCCATTGATCAAAGTCCAAGCATGTTAGGTGGTAAACCAAATAGGTGAAATTAATGATGACGTACATTGAATGTTAAAGGATAATGTAATCGATAGTTCAATTGATAGTGAAGTGAGCCAAAAGTGACTTTTTGAGGGCAAACGAATTAAGAACGAATTTACGCTATATTTTCTAGCGATGCATTTAGCACCGAAAATTTCAATATTTCAGAGTGGGGGTTATGTTAGTTAGGTGTGACTTTAAATTTACTAGTACATACATCTTCCATCGTAATCGAATAATATTTTTAAGTATTTTTTTGTAATAAAAAGTAGTATATTTAATCTAATCCACGAAAAATAAATATATTGTTATTATTAATAGTTAAGTTCAGGTACCTATGCACTAGAAAAAATTAAATAATCATCATCAAATTATATTCATCTTATCCCATTAATATTTATTAAATATTTTAATTTTTATAAATAATATTTCTTACAATTTTTATTTATAATATATATCAATAAAAATATAAAAACTAGGATTATATTTTATTTATCTTTAAAATTAATTTTAAGTGTACATGAATATTGTAACAGCGTATTTGTTTTCTTTATATCAGTAAACAATTGTAATCGAGAAACCGATTTAGAATGAAGTGAACCGTAATTGACAAACACGTATTTACCTAAGCCTACAACTACAACTACATTTTTATTTTAAATAACTACAAGCAGAGTTGAAATCAATTAAATTTATATTTCTTAAATTACTATTGTTTTAAATTTTAACTATTAAATTTTATAGGTAACAATAATTAAGTGTTCTTGGTGACGTAAGTAATATTTTACAATAACCTTATTCAATATTGTCTTTCATTCAATTTTAGTTTTAAAAAAAAATTTAAAAAAAATAACCAACACTATAAATTTATATATTAATTTCAATAGGATTTGTATTCATTTAGTGAGTATATTTTTTTAGTTTCAACAAAGTAAAACTGTTTTTAGACGCCTGGGGATTAATTTACAATTTTTTTTAGTAATTTAAACTTTTATTTTTAATAATCACTATAAGTATAATAATTTCAATTACATTTTACCTATGTGTAAGTAAATCATTTTTTTAAATTCCATTTAAACCAAATGCCTCCGGCTTTCAAGTGCTAGGATATCCTTTTCGTTGTTTTTCAGTATTTAAACGTTTAAATTTTGAATAACAAATATAAATATTGTAATTTTAATTCTATTTATGTTTCATTTAATTTTTTTTTTTTTTTATTTAAATTTTATTTAAAAGTTAATTAGTAATAAAGTGTTCTATATTGTGTAAATACAATTTTGAAGTAACTTAAATCAACAATTTACTTTTATTCATTTATTTTTTTTGTTTGTTTGTGTAATTAGTACTTAACATTTTAACTCCAATTATATTTTTTAATTTTCGAAAATAATTTATTTTATCTCACTTAAATTAAATAGTTTCCAGACATCAGAATATCTTTTCTTATTTTTTTTCCGTTTTTAAATGTTTTAGTATTAACTTAAAGTTAAGGATTAATTATTAATTTTTTTTATTTAAACATTAGCAATAATTCTCTTAAATGTAAATTATATTTTAAAATAACCTAAATCAATTGTCTTTCATTCAATTTTGTTGAAATAAAGATTGAAAACGATGGTTATTTATAGTTACCAATTTTTAAAATAAAAAATAAAATAAAAATATTACAACGGTGATACGTATAAAATGCGAAAAGATGAATGCCACACAAATTAAAATCATTTTTATGTTTTGAAATTTTATCTCTTAGATTTATGAAATTCTATCGAAATACATTCCAAAATAGTATATGATACATCATATTTAAAATGTTTAAAATTTTTGTCAGTTACGACAAAAGCAATAAAGTACTGGCTGTTATTATTTCTTCAATCATTGTCTGTTGTATATCAAACAGAAAACTAATTATTGCATGGAAAATAATTCCTTTGAGTTTTCTATGCCAAAGCGTTTTCTCTGGACTCAATAAGAACTTTAGTATATTGAGCAAGATATTCTGTTCATTGTATTATTATTATAATTATCAAAAACCGTATTATTTACAATTATACGAATATAATTGAATAACTATCAATTTAAATAAATATATATTATATATAAAGGTAAATAATGTCAAGGGGTCATTTATTATTTTCAATTTCATTATAGTCTTTTCCATTGTAAATTACAAATTATCTGTACAGTATATAGTGAATGGGTGGGTCTGGATATTGGTAAATGGGTTCATTGGATGTATTCTATTATAAACCGTTTGTAGGAATTCATCTAAATTTGTCTGTGGAACCTTTACAAGACTTTAAATTACACCCATGGGCGGCCCTTTTACATTGACAATATTTCAACTCAACATTCTATTCCTTACATATATATATATATATATATACATTTTTATCGAGTATTACCCTAAGGCGATTTAGTTCACGGCTATATCTTTTATTATACAAAAACCTGATTATATTTAAACATTAAATTACCTATCCCCTCAGATAGTATATTAACATCCTTTTGTAAAGTATATAAAATACCGGTACATTACGGATTGCATTATTTTGTTTTATGCATCGTCGATTTTTTTTTAGTGTTATTTGTAGATGTCTAATAAAACCTGACAATTTTGTACAACTTGTAGAGTGAACCCAAATAACAAGCATGTAATATGTATTTTATTTTATAATAAAACAAAGGCAAATTTGCGATGTGTTTCAGTGTTCTTTAAAACGCTTGGACGAACAAGGTTTGTATTTAAACTTGATATTTTAAACTAAAAAATAGAGCTTACAGATAGAAAAAATAATATGATAGTTACTTCAAAAATGATTGAAAAATGGAAATAACAAGGATATGATGAAATTTCTTGACAATTCAATAGCGCAAGTAAGTTAAAAAAAAAATTGTACAATGCTGAGAATTACAAAGATCCCTTACATTATATACACTGGAAAATTTTTCATTTTTTTTTTTTTTTT
>NW_020272867.1:95794-128863 GCF_003268045.1 Sipha flava
TAGATTTGTTGAAAATTTGTCAATGAAGCAAAACGAAATCAGTTATTTCTTCAGAAACAGTTACAGTTCAGTAAACTTTGTGCTTCGACCCAATAGTAATATTAAAATGTCATTTAGTCTCACCAAAGAAAAAATAAACCAAATAATATATTTATAGTGTATACTATTGATAAAAATTAAATACGAGTACATTGTTTATAAGTACATGTCATTAATATAGTTTCTGAAATATTTTTGTATTTTAAAATGTACGGATAATGTACATTATATTTCAAAAAAATATAAAAAATTTATAATTTTCTTATCACATAAAACAGATATACACCGTTATTATTAAAAATATTGTTTTTAATTAGACTAAAAACTAATTGGTTATTTATAGAAAATTACAGTTAAATTATCTATCTCATCAGAGAAACATCTCTTTTTTGATTAATATTAAGTTAAAAAATTAAGCAGTAGAAATATAAATTTCACATGTGTTAAAATTGTATCAATTTGTAATGTACTAATAAATTACATTTACTATTAACCGTTATTATACTATAATATATCAGAATGTGTTATACAATCATGTGAAAAAAAGTACAGTCAAAAAATATATACATGCATACATGTTATTTCATTGTCGTGTTAAAAATTTTAATAGACATGTGTCATAATTTAAAAATAAGTAGTGACTTGAATGATATATTACATTTGTAGTGTACCAATAAATTAATAAAAATTAGTATCAGAAAATTTTTATTGATTATTTCTTATAAGTTATAATATAGAATATAAAATTATATAGAACTGAAATGTCAGTACATTTGATTTATAATACAAATATATTTTACTTCTCATATTTAAGTTTAAATTAACAAACATATTTAATGTGATCACATATGATTTTTAAATGTTGAGTATTTATGTAATTTTTAAAATATCAATTATTCTACTAAGTATTTATAAAATTACGAAAAACAGAATATTATATTCATAGCATCGTTTAAATTTAAATCATATGAATTTTGTGACTTTTCAGTTTCTTAGGGATAGATTTTATATTTCAATGCAATACTATTTTGTGTTTAACTCAGATACGTTATAAACAAAAAACGGTTATTTTAATATTTAGCATTACGAATTCTAATAAAAATAATTAAAAGCTTATTTTAATGTATTCCTATATTATATTTAACCGTTTACAATTTTGTTTTATTATTTTTATGTTTATGTACCACTATTTTACAGATAAATTATGGAAAGTCATCTCATAAAATAAATTTTTAATATGTTAAGTAACAAAAAAAAAAAAAAATAATAATGATCGATAATAATGGCTGAAAAAATTATAGCTGTTTGTCAATGTATATGAGTTCTTTTATGTGTAAAGGTGTTAGAAATATAATTGGATTAAGTATTTAAATTGTTTTTTTTATTGAGGATAGCGAGATGAAACCTTCTAAGTTGCTGTCATTATTATATGTTTCAAAAATATAAATTAAATATTTGTGAACAACGGCCGGTCGAAAAGTTACGTGCTTGGAATTTTCCGTTATAATCAGAGCTTAAGGATATTACTTAAATAACAAATATTTTTAAAAAAAAAAAGAAAAAAAGCAATGGTCGTAGAAAGCTTTTATTTTTCCCATGTTACCGGATGACGCAATACATTTAAAGTGCAGTGACTTCCAGGGGGGGGAGGAAAGTACTTGAATGTTTGCCAAGGATTTTGAGTTATTGTTATAGTTATAATTTAGATAATGATATTGCGGAGAAGTAATTCCCTCGCGTGTGTGTATTGTTATACAGCTACATATCACATTGTACCGTCTAGTGCGTCTAATAATCGAAGTATAATAAATACACTTTTTTTTGTATTTTTCAGGCCATAGATAGGTATACGTAGTCGATCGATAAGCTCATCGGCGGGTATTGACGGTATTGTACGATTTTTTTTGGAAAGTTTTTACGAGAAAACACAATGTGTATGGAAAACTATCACATTTCAATCGCCGAAGTATGCGTGTATTTTAGTGCAAGTGACATGGCAGTAAATAAGTATTGGAAGATATAAATATGAGCAATACTACTTTTACGATTATAAATAAAATCAACAAATGAACGAGACAAAATTAGATGGATTCAATTTCTACTGGTAATATATATTAAATCACGAATTCCAGTATATTATTGTCAAAGTGATATACGTTAACTCTATGCACATATGACATTTAAAGTATATATTCATCAATAGTATCG
The DNA here is from genome assembly GCF_003268045.1 of Sipha flava. Classification (NCBI taxonomy): domain Eukaryota; kingdom Metazoa; phylum Arthropoda; class Insecta; order Hemiptera; family Aphididae; genus Sipha; species Sipha flava. The sequence goes on from NW_020272867.1 coordinate 98,042, forward strand.
CGTTTTTTTTTTTAATTCTACTTTTTCGTTTGACAGATTAAAATAAAATGATAAATTTAATTTAATTTTTTTTTTTTAAGTATATCATGAACATTTTATAGTATAAAATTGAAGTCTTATTAAAAAATGTTCAACATATAGGTTCGGAAATAGTTAGAAAAAATTAATCATCGGAATTTGATTAGATAGTACTTTATAGAGGTCATTTTTAGAATGTTCTATTCGTTTTCTAAATAACAGAAAAATCGTACACATTTAGTGAACTGAGAGGCGTGAACCTTCTAGTTTGTTTTTTTCTGTTAAAGAGAAAAACTTTTAAAATATTTTATAACTTTTCACAAACCCTAGAGATTTGAAATGTTTTCAAATTATTTATATAAGTATTTTTATAGACGTGATCTGATTTTGAAAACATGTTGACAAAGAAAATAAGGTTTCTAGCATTAATAAAGTTTTTTGGTTATATTTTGCAAAATTTGAAATTTTATCTTCTGAGACATGGTTGAAATCCGCCCCGGGTAAATATCAAAAACTCTATTGGAAAAATAATGTCCTCTTATTACAATATCTTACCGATGGCAGGCATCAACGTTATGCGTGGGTATAAGTTTTATAATTTATGTACACACACAAGTGAAAAGTATGTATTACTTTTGAGGAAGTTGGTTATAACAAATTAAAGTTTGTCAAAAATAATGCATTATAACTAATAAATATCCGAGTAACCTTAGTGCTAAGTTTGTTATTCGTATACATTGTAGTGGTGATACCGCGTGTACCTGAGCTGCATTTAGAGTGTTGTAAAATATGAAAAATTAGATTTATGGTGCGGCGGTGGCCAGTGAGGTTACAATTTATAGTTGTTAACTTGTGAAATGTTATAGAATTTAAATTCGAAATACGTTGTTTCCGCAACACGGGTAATAAATAATAATTGTGGATATCTCTACAATAACTCTACCGGTGTAATTTGTACGCAGTATACAATCATTAATACGACCTATATTCCACTAATGTTCGTGTGACGATTGAGTATGCACCAGTTTACTCCGTTGTGCGTACTCTACATATAACTTCCGACGTCATGGTTGACCGAAAAATACGCATTCGTCAATTGTTGACCAACGGCGGAGACTTTCTCTATTATATTTCGTTTGCGGTGGGTTAACGACAGATAACATAACATCGTATTCGTACTACACGTAGTTGCTCGTAGTATGCGTACGTATTTTATTCATTTAAAATATGGAATGGGTATGAAGTCATGTTATCAAAATATTAATAAAACAACGGAACGACCAAATGCCATTTGCACAAAAACCTTTTTTTTTTTTTTTTAAACAAACCAACCTTAGTTTGCGAAATGCCATTAAAAAAAAAAAAAAAAAAACGTAACGAGCTCTGCTGCCTACAGTACGACGATCAAACGAAGGCAATATACACTGTACATAATGCTAAAGCGCGCGAGGAGATTAATATGATTTTGCGAATTAATTCGAAAAAGAGATTTTTAAAAGTTTTTATAAGTTGTTCGATATTTCGTATTCGGCATAAAGTTCAAACGAGGACACTCGGTTTGTTATTTTCGTGCGACCGTTAGCACATGTTCCTGTAAATTGTCTCTGCGCGAAACTTCGACGGAGACGATTAGATGGCCAATATAATATACGAAACAAGTTGGCCGAAACAGTCGGACTAAGAGATCTATGTGTTTTCATTCCCTTGCCGGTTTACCCTTTTCACTATTTGGTCGCAAGGCGGACTAATGCGTTTGTGCTCTGAAATTTTCGTTGAAATATTTACTGTGGCCGCTTCGATAAAAGCGCAGAGATCACATTGCCGATTCACTGCGACTTCCATATAATTCGCACATCTTTCAAAACGTTAAAAGGATATTGTTTAATAATTGATTTATTCGTTCTCACAGAGAGCAAAATAAATGTCCACGTTCTTTATTGTATCGTTCAACGTATCGACTATAAACTATTGTTTGGCGTGAATTGGCGAGTTGATAAATATATTTTTTATTTTATTTTTTAATCTACTTTTAAAAATAAATATTTTATAATATCGATTCACTATACATTTAACCAATCTATATTTGTAAGAGCAACCGTGTATATTTAGGGTAAATACTCGTAATATTGCAGCAAGTAGTATAATTTGTTTTTTTTTCAACAGCAATTACATTATTCCTAGTCGAACATTTTCCACCGGTGTTTTTCTTTTCCTGGAAACTTGAAGTCGCTCGAAGTGTTTGAAATGTTCGGTTTTAAGATTTTTTTAGTCAATACTTTATACGCTTATAAATGATACATGATAAACTTAAACTTAGCTTGTGAATTGTTTTGCAGACGCAGCATAATACCGCGTTTACTGAATTCGGTTTTCGATGTCTTTCGTATACCATTATATGGGTAAGTGTTCCAAAAGTCAGTGTAAACGAATCGTATTTAACTGTAGTCTTAAATTGCAAAAAGCGGTTGACCCAAGAGGAGAACTGTAATACCATAACAAACGATTTATTATGCCGATCAATATTCGATAATGACTTTGTACGTTTATTTTATTGGAAACAAATTAACATTGAATGGTATTTATCAATGGCATATACATATTAAGCATTCTATAGTAGCAAATGTATTAGAGGGCAAAACAAGTCAACTGTTTCCGGAGTCAAGTTCTTAAAGTGTTCTTCAAAATAATATCAAATTCAAATTATACTATAAGTGTTATAGAATTTAAGGACAATAAAGCAAAATTAATGCAAGATATGATTTTACGTAAGAAGAATACATTTGAGTTGATATTGACATTGGAACTTGCATATTAAATCTGTTTTGAAAACCATTTACTTTATATCTCAAGTAGAATTAAATCCAAACAAGAAAAATTAAAAAAAAAAAAACAAGGTTTAGAAAATAAAGACCATTGCAAAAATATAAAAAATATAGCGATTTTAAAACTAGTTTTATGCGAATAAATAATAATACAATAATATAATATACATAATTATTATGCATATGCAGTGCTTGACTTGAGGGGGGACGCAGAGGGATGGAGTAACCCAACTAATTTTTAGAAATTTTAGCGCCCCCCTACTATTATTGCGTTATAAATATAACGTTTAACAAGTCTTGGGGACGCTATTTTCTTTAAACTAAACAGAGTCTTCCTTCTTTATTTTAGCAAAATCAAGCACTGTGCATATGTGAATTAATTTGTTGAATAAATATACTCTTGTCAAGACAGATTTGGAAAACTTAAAATATGATAGTTAAGTTAATGTGTGTTCATAATGTTTATCAACTGTTAGTTTATATATTATATTGGACAGACAAATTATAATTATTTCTTCGTACGTATGGATAACCAAGTAATTGTTTAACCTAAAGTTCTGATTCGACTTTAAAGTGGGTACAATTGTATTGAAGATCCAATGTAGGAAAATAACGTTACGTAAAATATATGTATATTTACACGTTAAACTAGTTAAAATGTACACAAAATGTAAATAGTCGAATTCAATTTGCCCGTTAAAGGGAGTATATGTGTTCTAATTACGTGTAAACAGACATGTGTGTATTTTAAACTAGTAGACTTGTAAATGTACGATGTGATTTAATTCATCCGAAAACTTAAATACCTACTTATATATATAATAATAATAGATTGTATAATTTATGGAGCCGCGCAAATTTGAAAAAACGCAAACGTGGTAAATTGTTCGAATTCGTTGAAAGTATGTTGTCAGTATTATTACAATTAACTAATTATTTGTTTTTCACTTTTTCATTACATTTTTCAATAGTTTTGTTGACTGTTAAAATAGAAAATATTACACAGAAACTGCTTTTGATTGACGTTGTTAACATTGAAATTCTTAAACATCCAATGGGAATTCGTTTTTTCATTAATTTGAATTATATTAATTGATCTTATTTATAAACGACGACAAATTGAGTATTTTAATAAAATTGCTCTTGAACGTTATCATTTCATTCAAGCATTCTAAACTCAGCGCTTCTTTGACAATATTTATATAATGCGTCACTCGTCAGATAATCAAACTTAGACATAACGTACCAACATAAAAGTACTCTCAGTATTCATCACTAGACGTTGCTCGATTGCACTGAATCCCATTGTTCACAAAACAATTATCCTTACAGTGGACGAAATGTCGATCAGATATTTATTTCCTCATCGCACTAACGTATTATTGTCGTATCCAGAGACGGAATGGGCGTTGGGAAAAATCCCGGTGGTCTTGAAGCTAAACGGTCATTAAGTGAGATGGAAAAAATTACAAATAAAAATGTAAAACGTGGGCGATTTGAATATTACATTTATTCATACACGAAGACCGCTTGTTTCAAAATATATTGATTATACGATTCATTTATTACTCATGATATCCATAAGACCATTCGTCACCAGCATCAGTTCGCTGAAGACACGTTTACACGTTACGTGCGTACGCGCATATCGCGTTTGTACATTTTTATTCGTCCAACAATAAATTATAATTCTTGTAAGTTATAGTTGGGTAAAATTTCCATTATTTTATCAACAGACAATTGTTAGGCAATAAAATAGATTAAACAGCCGAGTATTTCATACGTTTCAAAATTATTATTATCTTCCAAACGCATTATTTATAATTTTTTTTATGTTTATTTTTTCACAAACCGAATGATTGGATAAAATAAAGTACTGATAAGAAGAGAGAAAATAGTAAATATTGATTGAATGTCATCTGAAAGAAAATGAGTAATAATGTACTCAATTTACTATTCAAAATGTACTTTACGATCAAATTTATTCGTTGGGCAATGCACAGTTTGTAAATATTTAAAAATAAAATTATTACTACACAAGTAACACTTTCTTACATTAATTACTGATACTGAAAAAACACCAAATTATATAAATTGTATTGATTGTTCACCCGAAACCAATTATAATTCCCATGGTAAATATCCCATAAAATACATTTTTATACATTATATATTTATGCATAATTATTGTTGCATAATTTATATTGGATAGTTTACATAAAATGTTGCTATTAGTCACCGAGGAAATTAACAAGTGCAATAAATAATTATGTTTGAATTGTTATCTTCGAGAGTTGTTTTTTCTCAACGACCGGTGTTGACGTTTTAAAGTTTGTTCAATATTGTTTTCGTCGAAAGTAAAAAACATCGAAACTACGATGTACGGTTTAATGGACTATGAGCCCGATAATAATGTATATAATTCTTGTTTTCACGATTACAGAGCACAATATTATGTTGTTTGGAACATATTGTTGTTTTGTATCGGTGCCGAGTCTCCTTCCGCGCAGCGAAAGATCAATAGCAAAAAAATCCTTTTAGTTTTTCTTAAACCGGTGCATTTTACGTCACATAGATTTTACGCCGAGAAAGCGTATAAATAAGCGAGTTAGTTATATTTTGCGGGATCGGGTGTACGAGTTTCACGTAATAGTATACTATTATTAATATTATCATTATAATTATTATTATTTTTATTATTATTATTGTTATTACCATTACTATAAACGTGCGCATAATAAAATGATGCGAGAGCGCTGCACGTATATCATACCATAAGACGCACATACAGCACATACACGATGGGGAATAAATGTTGCCCGGCCATCTCGGAGTATGCGGTGAAAAATCGTTTTACCGTCGGAAAATGTTATAATCGCCAACGTCAAGAGGAGAATAATTTTTCAGTGTTATAATGCTGAAACCGGCTACGTAATACTACCGTATACGTCATCGAAGAAATTATTCTTCGACGAGGGAAGAGAATTCGATCGGTGGCGTGCGTGGCGTTATCTGGAACGCAATAGTCGGGAAATATCTTATCGATGGCATATAGCGCACGAATGTTGTAAGTAATGTTTTTGTAATTCCATGGGGAAAACATTTTCAAGTTTGTCCTACCGTAAGAACCCGTACGAAAAAAACAATCGAATTTGCCCTACTGCGGTGTAAATATGTACTCTCCGTGCACAACATTTGTACAAAATTAGTGTACAGTTTTGATGGCTAAAAAAAAAACTGTATAAACAACTAATAATTAGTTAGAATTATTCTACAAATATTTGTCACGTTGGGCATGTAGTATGTGAGCTAAACGATATTATCGATATGATCGTGTGATATCGCTATTCGAAAGAAATCGATGGTTCACATAATGTACAATGTATATATTGTAAATTCTAAGGATATGATATGATAGATGCATTGACATTAATTTTAATAACATTTTTTTGAAAAGCGTTAAATCATATTGTACTATTTTATTATACAACTTGAAGTTATATTATATTGTTGTTGTTGCAATCGTTGTATTTACCTTTTTTTTTTAAAAAAAAAAAAAGTTTCATATATATATATATATATATAATATATTTTTAATACCTGTTTTTGTCATCAAAGTAGGTACATGCAACTCTTTTCGTACGCCTCTGCGTTTATGAAATTATTTTGTTTTAATATTCAAAAGGAACCCTGAGGTAATTAAGATGGAAGAAAGGTTTGAAAACATGACATGCGTCCATGACAAATGTGTAGGTATAAATAATCGATTTTTCGAGACGCAACTAGGTTATAAAAAAAAAAAAAAAAGACGACCGGGATATAAGTGGGCTATGATGTATTATTGACCTTTTTGATCCGGACGCTATTACCAATTAAATGAACTTGGCGACGCAAGTAGTAAGCACCTTCAGCGGGCGTCAGAAGAAATGGAAAAATGTAATCCATCACGTCAGATACTGTAGATAAATTTTGGTACTATCGGAATATATGTACTGTAAAATCCAAGTTAGGATTTGATTGAACTTTTTACAAACTTAAAATTACATTGAAATAGATTGGTATGAAAAACGTACAAATTTGCAAATCAATTAAGCATAAAAACTTTAAAAACCATCGGATCCGTGATTCCCGTACGATTAGGTACATAATAAAAAATACCACTCATTTGTTGATAATTATTTATTAAAATAATTGTTTCTTACTATAGACAATAATTAAAACACTGTACGCAAGTAGTTATATACGTATTATACTTGTAAACAAAAGTGTATTCTAAACAAAATAATTATTTCAAATCCGAAAATAAACAAATTATATATAAATTACGTGAATGGAGACGTTCATATTTGATTCGTCGTAAAACTATGAAACACATTTTTGTTTTAAATACGGTTGAATTAAACAAATATATGTGAAAAAAAATAATTAAAAATCTAATCAAGCAAGTAAAGGTATATAAATTGAAATTTTATTTTTTATTTGTTGTATATCATTATAGTATTGCCAATGAAGTTTGAGTGTTCCGTGTGACAAGAAACATTTCATGCGAATAGACTTTACACGTGGTGTGTAGTACCGCATTCAGAATATTATAACGAATTATCGGATATTACTTGATGGACTATGGAACATAATAACATTGCTAGCCAATTGTTCGACACCTATAAGATTCATTGCGAATCGGACATAAGTAAGAATATACAATCAAATAATTATAACAAAGCGCTTTTGTAATGTTTTATAATACAATAAGTTATAAATATAGTATGCGCGATACAGCTTACAACCGCGGTAAAATAATATTGCAGTCAGGGGCGGACTCGGTGGAAGGGGGGCAGGTCGGTTGACCCACAATTTTTTTTCTCATTATTATCTGGTCCTTATTTTGATCTCTTATCGTAATTTAAACGATCTTAAATGTTTTAATAAAAAAAAAAAAAAAAAATTGTATGCAAGTACATCGTTCAAATGGTACAATCAAAAGTTATTGTTAAATTAGCAACATTCGGAACGCAATAAATAAAATCAACGTTTAATAATGAACCACTTATTAATAACAACAATATAGTAATACACTTTTGTTATCGTGAAAAGTGATTTGTATTATGTATCAATATAGGAAACAAATAAAGTAAATCGTTATCTGCGAGGAAATTTGTAACACAATGAACATAGATGGTTACACAACACGGCCTCTTCCGAGTTAGGCTGACCCACAGCAATAAAATCCTAGGTGTAAGCCACCGACTTTGGTACAAAAAACCGGCATTCAAATCAAACGGATTGACGGAGAGAAAAAAAAAAAATACGGTGTTGGGTAATTTTTTAAAATGCACATATCTTCGACGTGGTTTCGGTGCCGCTTGAACATCGTTACATAACGCTCGATTGCGCGGCGAGTGTTTTGCAAGACGAAACCGACAAGCGTACAACAGATAATAATAGTAATAATAATAATAATAATAATAATAATAATAGCATAAGCAATTCGAACAATAGGCTCGAACCATAACGTGTATTAAAATGCGATATTATGTATTAAAATGCGATATTATGTATTAAAATGAACTCTTCGACGCATACGCGTGTACACAAGACACACGTAAGTTGACCGACAACGATTTGTTTATTGACGACGATGACTTAATAAATATAATATTGTTCGTGTAAATACAACGTCTATCGTGTGAGCGCGTTCGTGTTTCTTTACCGATCACACGCGTGCACCAGGGGTGGATCCAGACCAAGATAACGTAGGGGGGGGGCGATTTATAACGGATACACATGATATAGATATTTATATAGATAAAATTAAAAATATTAATTTTGTTTTAGGTTATTTATTTAAATAAAAATGTCTTAAAAAAAAATTATATAGTAGTAACAATAATAATAATTTTTTTTATTTACACTAATATGTGTCATAACAATAGTGTTTATAATTACAAATTTGTTGATTATGGAGGTACCCAACGATTTTTACGTTGGTCGTTATCAGTTATCACTAGGGAACGGATTTATATGTAATAAAAATACAGAAATATGTACAAATATATGTAAGTATAATTTATAAAATATGTGCTAAAAACATCCAAATATGTGGGGAAAAAAATTTAAAAAAAAAGTGATTATTATTATTAAATTATCAAAAAGATTTGTTGCATTGAATTATTACAATATCTTGTAAATTATCAAATGTTAAATGTCGCCTATTAGGTATCAAAATATTTTTAAAACAGCTAAATTATCGTTTCATATCAACCGATGTATTAAAAGCATATTTCAAGTGCATACTATCAGAAGGCGATAATTTCAAATTTTTAAAAGGTTGTCTGCCATTCATTATGTCATTGATTGTTTTAAAATCAATATTGTCTGGAATTTTTTTCTGTAACAGCATGAATTTTCTTTTTTACGACATCTATTGGTCCGCTTAGGAGTTTTAATCGCTGATTCAACAATTTGCATACTATCGTTTGGGGACATATTTTTTTTTAATAATTTTGTTAAATTATTTTTAATTAAAATTAAATTATTTTCAATGTTTCATTTTGCATAGTATTTTGAGCTTTTCCAATAGCGATAAAAGTTTCTGGAACTAATTTTGAAATAATTTCTTGTATTTTCGTACGAAGAAGACGTATGAATGATGAAAATATGTTTAAAAATATTTAAAAATTAGTGAAATACGTAAAAATATGTAATTATACCAAAATATGTAAAAATATGTAAAATAAAAGTATCATAATTTTAATAGGAATGATTTAAATCATAAACATTTCTTATCGAATCTTAAACATCTCGTTTTAATAAAAATATGCATTTACATATAAATCCGTTCCCTAGTTATCACGTTTCGGAAACACCGACAAACATAAAACTTGGTTATGAATATTAGGATCGTAACACAGGAATGCACCTTAAGCATTCTGCGCATGCGCGTAATTTATTCACCATTATCATAATGTTAGGTTGTTACATAGAGTTACTCAATGGGCTGTTATCAATATATCATATCAAATCACTATAATACGATAATAATATGAGTTATGAATCAAACTATTCAAAATTGAACTACGTACTTTCTATATAAATAATATGTTTTCATTTTATTTTAGTTGTTAAATAATAATGTTCAGTTTCGTTATAATTTTTTTTTTGTAGTAGTATATTATTGAGATGTTTAGTTTCAACTCCAGTGTAATGTACTATGTATACATTATATTTTTTCATATGTATTTTATAGTTACTACGTAATTACAATTTATAATTATAACCATAAGTAAATTAATAGAAGTAATATGAACCACGCGCGAATCGCAAAATCTCGAATAGGAAAAAGTTGCAAAAGAGCATTAGCAACCAAATGTATCCAGTATATATGCTCCGCTTATATTTGTTACTATTATTTACCTACTTTGTCTATGTTGATGTTAAATTAAAAAGTGTTAAATAAAATATCAGTAATACCGTAATAAGTATTTTTGATAAAGTCATTAATCTAACTCTAAAATCCTTACATCCTAATATTGTGTAACTGTGTTGAACTCACAACTCGGCACACTACACTAGTTGGTTTTAATAATTCATACTTGTACTTACTATTAAGATAATGACATTTATATACAGTGCTCGACTTGGCAAAATTAAATAAGGGGGACTCTATTTACTTTAAAAAAAAAGGACGTCCACAAAACTGGCTGAGCGTTATGATTATAGCGTAATAATAGTAGGGGAACGCTAAAATTTCTGAAAATTAGTTGGGATACTCCGTCCCCCTGCGTCCTCTCTCAAGTCGAGCACTGTTAATATACATATAAGATAATATTGAATTTTTATGTTTAAAATGTTTGTGAATTGTTTTGTTAATATTCAATAAAACATTTAGTAAATAGCCTTTGTGTAATACATTCTGATAAAGTCTGGTTTATGAAATGTTCAAATAGGTAATTAGGTAAATAAAGATATAAATAAACATTAAAACCCATCTCAACATATTAGATAGTTATTGCTGTTTTGATTTTTTTTTCTTCAAATGTATGTGGTATGTATAATGATTTATTTACTGAAATGGTGGATTCACAAAAAAAAAAGGTGTAAAATACGTAAGTAGTATGTTCAAATTTTGAATAGTTTGATTTAAAACTCATATTATTATAATAATATTATTGTATTATAGTGATTTGATATAAAATACATTGATAACAGCCTAACATTATGATTGTGGTGAATAAATTACGCGCATGCGCAGAATGCATAAGGTGCATTCCTGTGTTTAGACGCTCCTACGAATATTTAACATCATGATAGTAATATATAACTGTGATATCAGTATATCACCGAATAATAAATATAAGTAATAACATAGTACCAGCATAAGTTTGGTATCAGTGCTCGAATTGGAAAAAAAAAAAATTGAGGACGGACGCTGGTTTTAGTTCAAAAAACACCGTTTCATAGCTGATAAATTGTAAAGTAACCAGTTGTGGACTTCGTCCCTCACGCCCCCTGAAAATGTAATATCGCACTGTAAAGGTAGTATTATTATATAATAATTATTTGCTTATTACTATAACATTATTTTTAACGAAATAATAATATTAATCACAGAAATAAATATTATTCTTTAATTAAATTCCACAATAACTTGTATGCATTTTCTTCAGTAATTTTTATCTTTTTAGGACAATTTTCTTCTTCTCTTGTTCGTTTGCCTTTCTTAGCTCACGATTCAATCCATTTTGTTGTGTTAATCTTGTCAATTCGGCGATCGTCCCATTTGCCCCCCTCTGGATCCGCCCCTGGCTTGCAATGTAAACTCGTATTTGACAAAGCCGAACCAAAGTGTACCAAATCGTACTTGGAACGGTTGTACACGACCGCGGTGATGTACGGCATCGCAAATTAATAAATGAGTAACGTATACCACTCGACTGAAATCGGAATCGTTTAATCAATCGTTCGGAGATCAAAGACACGTCGTACGGAGAAACGGAGAAATCAATTCCGTTGAATAGTGAATTAATGTTTGTATTAATTTAGTATCATTTCGTGGAGTACTTACTTTGAGTATGACTTCGGGTGTACAAATAAAGGCGCGCATATACATGTATGTGTATTGTTATAAAGTAAACGTTCTGTACCATAGGAAACATCACGTACACGGTACATCTATATATAGGCTGTACATTGTACAAGTGAAATCCTAGGTTAGATGGTAACAAGGTTATTATTATATATTCCGAAGGAGGGCATATTTCGAAAGTGCATTGGAAATACTGTATCGTCGGACGATACAGACGATGAATACGGTGTTATACTTACGTATGAGCGAGTGCAGTGGCCATTAAAAAAAATATACAACGAATACGCGGCGTGATCGGTTAAAAATGTACTTGTGCGGTGAGATCATAATAAATATGAACTCTTATCTTTTCCGTAAGATTTACTTTATGGAGATAAACTTTTGTCTTTTTCAATATAAATTAAAAAATTGATATTGTTATAAAATAATAATATATATCTATCTAGTAATATATTAATCTATTTATCTATAATTTTCTGTTTCATTTTTCCGAGTCAAGAGCTTAATAGTCTATTGCGCGTACAACAAAAAGCTTGTAAGATACAGTAAAAACAAGGAGTCCTAAGAGTGTTAACAATTTGCAAGTTCGAGATGGTAAACTAAAAAAGAATATATTAACTACTGTGCAATGAACACGAAACCACACGAAAAATAATATATTTTATTACATTGTACAGCCACAGGTTACGACAGCTGGACGGTGCGTATTGGAAATCGCAAACGAAAGGTCGGAGGCTTATTATTTTTTTTATTAGGACGAAACGTCCGGTTTAGCGTCTGGAGGTTAAGTACAGATATGTATGTTGTAAAACAAGTGTTGAAGGAAATCATATGGCACTAAATGAAACAGCATATTTTTTTTTATTATCATATACTATAATGACGTTCGAGTAAAAATATGTAAAAAGTTATTGTTAGAAGTAAAATATCCGTTCTTTTTATGCATTCCATAATTACTACGTTACGTGTGAGTTACTGTATAATTTACACGGTATAAACCACAAAAACGAAAAGAAAATGCATAATTCAACTAAATTCTGACTGTATAATATTTTCTTGATGCCAGGAAATTAGTATAATAAATGATTTTCTTAGATAAAATTTCCATGTCATAAATAAAGAATTGAAAAATAAAAATAAAAATATTGGAAATAACGTGAATAATTTTTATAGAATTTGATTCATAACAAAAAAAAATAATAAGATAATAAGACCAGTAGAGAAAAACAGTACAGAACTAGTAAATAATATGAAGGTAAAATATTAATGAAATTAAGTTAAAAAATAAATATTAGAGAAAATATAATGTTACATAATCATATTAATATAATTATTATAATATAATATGATATGTAATACATAGTTACATTTATTTTTTATTTAAAGATATTTTTATTGATTAACATCCATTACTTGCGCATGTAATGGTATAAATTAAAATTTGTTATAGAGAGTGAGGTTTCAAAAAATACAATACACTCGTAAAACTACCTTTTTATAACAAACTTTTTTCACCATTATTTACATAGTACATAGTTAAAATTACCAGTCAAATAAAAGTATATTCATAACTCATGATAACTAATTATTATTTATATGTTCTATATTATTATAACATAAATTCCAAACTCTTTCTTTTATTTCATAGTTCATCCAGCAGTTTATCAGAGGTTATTGAATCATTTTTGTTGATCGTGAGCATGACTAAACCATCATTAAATCATCCCTTTTGAAACAAACCAAAACCTAAAGTTAAATTGATTATTATAATTGATAATATACTATTTAAATTATACATAAGTTATAAGTTATATAAGTACATAAGTCTAATTTTACGGGGTATATTATACACGATGCAATTTATAAAAAATTATATTTTTATTTTAAGTTAATAATTCAACAATGAAACAATAAATTTATTATAACTTCATTATTTTCTATGGCTCTGGATGGGGGATTTGGAGGGAGTGATAATTGATTTAATGTAGTAGTATTAATAATAGTGAAAAATAATTTAAATTAAAAATAGAAAAATGCCAAATAATACTCAAATCTAGTATATTTATATTATCTTATTTTACTTATTCATAAAGATGGATTTAACTTTTTACATTGTACATTTTTACTCTAATAATAATATCAGATATTTATGTTTCTGATTTTGTTAATCAACGTCTTAAAACATTATAATATTAAAGGGTTATTTCAATATATTCAAACTAAATCTTATTAAATAACACTAATAATTGAATGATTAAAAATCAATTTTTTTTTTTAAATTCTTTAAAATAAATACATCAATTTCCACTTGGAATCAAATGATGAGAAAATAATTATAAGAGTACGTACTTTAAAAATTATCCACAAAATGTATATATTTAAAACCGAAAAACCGGGCTAATTATGGGGAAAAAAATACGCAGACAGAATTCTAAACCATCTTAAGTGTTTTTTTTTTTTCAATTATACATAATTGGTTTTAGAGTGTTGAACGTATTGTTCAAGAGAAAATATTTAAAGACATGTTAGAATACTAAGATCCTGACTTACCCTTAATTTTAACTCTGATCACGGATATCTCTAAAATTACCCTATTGTAAATTAACTTCAAGTAGTATAAATGTACTTGATATAGCGATGATAAAGGTCATACAGTCATGATAGAGTCACAATAGAAGTCCACTCGGCTTTTCCTTTATTTGTTGCATAATAATCCGATTACACACATGGATACATAATATGGATGGTATTATAATAATTCGAGTTCGTTGACGTTTTTATTTTTACAGAGGAAAAAGGATGAACCTATCGTAAAATAAATACCACGATTTATTTTGTGAGATATTTAATAGGTAAATACCATGAAAATACAATTTTTATATATATATGCTAGCTGAACCCGTGCATTTCGTAGCTTGTTAAAAATTCTAAATCTTATATGTATCTCAAACAGTAACGTATAAAAAGGGGGGTATGTGGGTCAGTTTCTAGGCCTTTTTTTTAATATTATAAAATAATAATAAGTTTAAAATAAGCTGTCCATGTGAGAGGTAAGGATTTTCCAAATTCAGTCCATACACTTGTAGCGATTGTCCTTGTACTTTGTTGATGATCATTGAGAAGACGAGTTACACCGGAAACGAAAAAAAAATGAAACGCACGTGCCATGGAAACAAATGATAAAAAGTAATAATAACAAATTCAGAGATAATAATTGCTTTCGCACTAATTATTATTATATTGAAACTAATAGCAACCATCTATAAAAAATCTCCATCGTAAACTTCAAAATATCTGTTTGAGCACCTTCTGGGGTTGGGCCTATCATTTTTAACCTATTTTCTGCCCATATGTCTAATATATCTCTGTACTAAATTTCTTCGCAATTGGTCCAGCCGTTTAGGAATGCATAAAGTACAAACTGACAGAAATCCATTTATATACATACAGATAATGTTCTTTATAATGTTGAGTAGTAGGGGTGGATCTATGGGGGTTTCAGGATGTTAGTTGACCCACAGTTATTATATGTGGGTGAAATTAGCCTCTTGAAGACTTCGTATATTTTTTAAGTATGCTGACACTGAAATGTATATTATATATTATAATTATTATACTAGGTCGAAGTTAATACTAGACTGGGAAAAATTCCTCAGTTGTCATATCTCAAATGAGACCACTGGTTTAATTGTATAGTATAGTAAAACATCTCCAAGCTGGACCCCATGTAAGACTCCATAAAATAAAATAAATGTGATGTTTTCAATGATAATAATAAATAAACCTTAAAAAAAAACACACATTATATGATCTTATTGTGTTGTTTTTGGTTACAAGATGTACATTTATAATTCAGTTCCAGTCTTAATAAGTGACCTCTTGAAAATAATGGCGGTTGTAAACTCTCCCGATTTTAATGACCTGTAAATCCTCCCGGGTTTACTCCAGACTACCTGACAGAAACAAATAAACTCTCCCGGGTATAATTGGATTGTTTTTAAGAAAAAGTGCTTATGTCAATTTTTACTGTAGTCAATTCATAGTGTAGCAATAATATTTAAAATAACTCGGGAGAGTTACACATTTTCTACAGACAACCATAATGCTGACCTGGGGGAGTTCAAACATTTCTTTCGGGTAAACATAAAATTGATCAGGGAGAATTCGTGAGAATTTACTACTTTTAAAAATCGGGAGAGTTTACCACCGCCCGAAAATAGCTTGAGCCACAGATCTCTAACTGTGGATCTACCCCTGATGAGTAGTCCTTATAATATCCATGGAATCTGTAAAACTAGATTTACTTCTATCGCTTTTCGCGGTAGAATGGAGCAATAGACCTACGGAATGTAGCCATTGTAAAATGCGAACAAACATAAATCACAATAACTAGTCGTCAAAAATAAGAACTAGCGAGTTATGCAAAAAAAAAATAACATTATGGCGAAGCAAACTTACATTAAAATGTAATGAACGTAATAGTCATGTTAACAAATACGATTTATTCAAAAATTAATAATATTCTTTGTAACCGACCGAATTACTCGCTCCAAAGATTCTACGATTCTATAACACTGTTTGATAGCATTAATTTGTTATTGAACGCAAAATCAAAGTTAACATAACTAAGATAATTTATACAGACTTGTGTTATGTACATAATATAATGAATTATGTGGATCATTCGAAATGTAACGCTATCTAATCTTTTCCATACTCTTCCGTTACGTTTACAACGTTCAATGTTAGCGGCCTGGTAATTTGTTCACAAAAATGTATCAAAAACATACTAGCGTTCGTGATTATACGAATTGAATACAAATTGTACACACGCATGCAGTTGTGTTTATATTATTAAAGAAAACAAATTTCTACGACGTCTTACCTGTAATGTACATGATATTTTAATGTAAGATGTACATCTACTTTTGTGAAAATCCACTGATCGTCGTTAGCACCATTGAATACGCTCTCTTTATCGGCATAATAAAAAATAACAATAATTGTAATTATCGTGTTTCCATCAATTATAATATAACGTTGTTTGTTAATCACATAAAAAGTGTAGTACAGTTGATTGCTTAGAAATATACATGTATTTAAAGATCTATTTTGATGGGTATTAAAAGAAGTAATATTACTGTTTTTTGCTTACTCGGTCAAGATGAATGGAATCGAGTAATCAGGCTATGACGTGATTGCAGTGGTGATCGGTGGAAAGAAGGCAACAATGTAATAATTAAAAATGAACAGCGCTGAAATCTGTAGCACGCAACGTACTGTGATACGGATTTATGGTCGTTGATGAAATAATTGGTTTTACATAATGCCTCGGAATACATCTCAATCGTATTTGTTCGTCCGGCGTTCTACTTTATACACATACCCATTACTCACGTTTCAGATTATAATGTTTTAATTTTCAAGAAATAAATATATCACCGTGGAAAATATTTAGCTACAAACGCTAATGTCGCTTAAAGTTATATCATTTTTTTCTATAGTATATCAGGACCAGGACTGGTCCCTGATGTGGCCCGTTTTTCAATTTTTTTTTATTTAGACCCATAACTACTATACAAGTGCGAGTTTAATTATCTATTGTTTTATCTGAAACGATGCTATGATCTATCTATGGAATAATGGACCTTTCAAGTCCTCTCTCGCAATAAATCACACGTTACACTAATATGTATTCGTGTTATCCCTATTTAGTTTTAGGTTTCGTCCACGTATTATTTAAATAATAATTGCACAACATGTAATATTAATACATGAATGCAATACATGCCTATCGAGTTGACAGTCGTATTTAACATTTCCATACTAGTGGTATATAATACGTATGATATATGCATTAGCACAAAACTCAACGAGCACTTCAATAACTATAAAATGTATACACATGGGATATGACCAATGTTTAATGTGATATTATTGAACTGCTTAATAATGTGACTCAGCACACATTTACAATCATGGTTACCATGATCAACGAATAACGGTAGTTACGTTAACTGAAATCTGTCGATTCGAATACTTTATTGTTTTATATTACCTTGTTTACTTGTTCATTTATTTTTTGATATGAAATTATACATCGATTGTCTTTGTTCAGTGACCGATTAAAAATGTCATCTAATAAAAATATAATTTATACCTATCGCGTTTTCATATTTTTTTACCCGTACACAGATGGTAGGCGACTATTTTCTCCCTTTTTTTTCTTTATTTACTGTACTGAAAACGTAAAAATACATTCAAATACCTTCTGATTTAATGTTTGACTATCATTACTTCATCTCGAATTTGATGTATACTTGGGTCAGGTTAGATTAGACTTTAGATCTTCATGAGTACTTTTTTCCTCTCACTGCAATTAAAGTATATTGTACACACACACGAAAACATTGTTTACTAAACTGATTGCCATCAATGCCAGTATGCTATCAATTGTCAATAGTCAAGCATTACACAAATTATGTTATGTTATTTTACGGTACTGTACGCAATACTCATGCCGATTGATTGATTGGTATATGCGAATAAAATAAGAAAAATTTGTTGTCATAATTATAAGTATAATTTATTAAAATCGGCGTTTAATGTATTTGTTACAGAAATGGTGATTGTGATATTTGATCATTATTTATCGAAGGAAAGCATCAGGTTAAAGGTGAATAAGCTAAGCAAAGCCCAATACAGATACAATAACTAATTCGAAATTGTTTTTAATTTATGGTTAGATCTAAAACAGGTTATGGTAAGGAGTATGATGATTTAAAGTTCAATAATTGATATTATAGGAGATGAAACATTTTTCAAAACATAGCTAATTAGTATTGGAGGATCTAGGAATTAAAATAGCATACGAAGTAGCAACAGAAATGATCGTATAACGTTACGATAGAAATTAATATTGTGTTGTAATAGACATAGAATAAATTATAATACAATATATGTAACTTTTAATTTTTATATTGAACACATAATGGACACGAGATATCCATCTGCAAATAGTATCTAAAACGTAGATGAAACTTCACCGGAAATATAACTTCTACTGATGTAATAACGTACTCGATACCGAATAAAGCGTATATGATTCACAAATAATGAGATTATAACGAAAACTAGTATTTAGATATGTATAAGTAAAATAAAATTAATACAACGTCAATTGGTCATGAGTTATGACTCATAACCATAAGTATGTAAAAATAGGATAACTATAGATTATATAAGGATTTTACGATAAAACATGACCGTGTAACGAGTCAAGTACTATGTTCCGTATGGCGAGTTAAATCGCTTTATAAGCTCGATTGTAAAATCGAAAAGGTAAAGACGTAAAGGTAGAGGTAGACGAAGATATATAGAAGAATTATATGACAAGCTGACAAGTAATCGATACGTATATATGAAAATACCGGATTTTAACAAGGAAGAGAACCAGATTCGCAACGACAAGGCAAGGCCTTTAGTAGATAAGAAGAAGAAGCTCGATTGTAAGAAAACTATTTTTGCAAAATCATCATCTCCCCTCCTACATTGGTAAAATAATTTGACCTCCGCGTGGTTGGTCAATAGAATATCTCTTTGATTATGCGTGTTAATATAGTCGTACTATGGTGACAATAAATTACTTCACTTAAGACACGTATGCGTCATTGAATGCATGTTTGTGCGCATATTATATACTATCGGTTGGTGTGCATACCTGCAGTATAAACTTCGGGTCAACTGGCGTTCATGATTTAAGTATATTTAATTATACGGTTTCGAGACGTGGACCGGTAATTTCGGTTGTTTCGATCGGCTACTGAAGTAGCAATGGGTAATGATATCCTCGTGTATGCCGTGTGCCTGTGCATTATGACGTATGCGGCATGTGAATACGTATGCGCACATGTACGTGTGGGCGTGTGATTGTGCGCGGAAGGAATTGAAGCTCTAGTGGGTATGATGTGCGTACGCAACGATCCGTCGAGAGTCAAAACCGAGGGACCGTTTTTACTTGTATTTATTATGATCGCTCGATTCGTTATCGCGTAGGAATTACTAGCATGACGCTTTTGTAAATGTAATCCAGGCGAAAAATTACTAATCAGTTTGTTATCATCTTCGGTGATAACTGTTATCGATAAAGATAATTACATTTTCACACGAATAAGCGCTATACATATTTTTGTTTTTGAAAATCTATATTACTGTTTCCAAAGGAAGTTAAAAATAAAAATAAATAATCTTATATCGGGGTTTTTTCGTCGTCAAATTTGAACATACTCACTTAACAGGGTTTCATTTCTGAAAACATTGTTGGTTCAACAACTTTTTAATCTCATTGATTTTGTGATTTTATTTTTTGTTCGCAGAAAATATCGTAGTATTAGGCGGGAATTTATGACGAAATTAATTCGTCGTGATTTTTCTGGTAACGACAAGATAACAAATGAAAAAAAAAAAATCACAAATTACATTAAATTATAGTAATTTTCGGTAAAAAGTATCATAAATCATGATCCTTGTGTGAAGAATTAAAGTTAAAAATATTTTAAGAAATTACACCTTAATATATACATAAGCTGACCCGGCAAATGTTGTTTTGCCTGTTAAGAATTTTTACATATAATAGATGTACGACGTTGCCCATGAAAATAATTGACGAGTTTTTTTTTTTTTTTTTTTGCTGAACATAATATTATTTGTTGGACGGCAAAAAATGTATAAATCGTACTCATAGAAAAAAATTGATGCTAATTGTTGAATTATAATCGGACTATTATTTTTCATTGGGACCGGTACGTTTACGTTAAAAAATTATCACTATACGTAATTTAACGATTCCCTGACCGGCGAAAAGTAAAAGTTACACCAGTACGAATGCTGTACAGCATCATGATTTTATATTAATTTTTTTTCGGCCATGTGAGATGTTGGAAAACAAAAACCCTAAACTAACCGTCTTTAATATTACTAAATCCTCATGAGACGCTCGTTGTACACAATATGACCTCGACCAACGTTGAGTAATAATACCGACGGGGAAAAAAATTACAGAAAACCAACGGGTAATTCTTCGTTTCCCGCGGTACCTAAATGTGTCACGATTGTGTGGCATCTCATTCCATCATCGTCTAACCAAAGGTGGGAATCGATTTTGTGCCGTTTTTATTCTTCGTTGCGCCGCCGTCACGCGCGAAACCGTATCGACGAGAGAACACCCCTAGGGCTTCGTGACACACACCGTCTCCGAAGTCTCATATTTAACGGTGCGATACTTCAGCAGCGCCGGGGCGATCGTTTCCGGTGAATATTTTCGCGTACACGTCACGTTATATTATTGCACGCCGATTTAAGTTTGTTTTATACATACCTGTATACTTGTATGGCGATTCCTGCACCAAAATTTACGGTATAAATTATTCGAAAAAAAAAAAAACAAAAATAGAAATCTCGTAAAACACCTTGTTAATTAACTGTAAACTCCAATGGGCAATAAGAATATAAATCGCGATACTGTAAGCGATCCTTAAGATAATTTGTTCATTCCTATTACTTTTCTAGTGGTAACGTTTAAATTTATAATTTTTTTGGAACAAAATGTTATCAATCCCCGCATAATATTACGGTTCAATTAATTTACCTGTAAGCCTGTACTGTCACTGAAGCTTGATGTACACTAATACGTAAATTCTTCTTTTTTCTAGTCGGAGTGACATTTTATAGGTGATTAAATGTATAAACATCGTTACATATAAACTATAGTAGATGAAATGCCTGGCAATTGGATCGATTGGTTGATATTAAAAAGGATTAGAGCCATAGCACTGCCTTGTAGAAGCCTATTTTCTTTGCCTTCTCCATCTACTTTTCTTGTTTCCTAGTGTCACGTAAAATCTTCTGTGTTGGAGTAATGCCTTTATTATCTGCGCGAAACCTTTTGTCTTTAGTTAGGTTGTAAATTTTATTTCGAAAACCTATATAAATGCAAATACGTTAATATTTTAATGGTAAATACCAAATTTTAATGGTAAAAAAACCTTCGTTGATAATTTTGAGTTTTATATTCAATATTAGTTGAAGTATACAGGTTAAGAAAGAAAAAAAAATCAATTTTTTTAGAAATATGTTTAATATGCATATAAAATTAATGAAATCTGCACTTTTTTTTAGCTAAAATTGAACAAATATGCAAAATATGCATTTTCATTTTCAATTTTCTAACTCGCAACTATATACTTCAAATTTCTAGCTAGCTCTGCTATAAATCGAGATCATATAGAACAATATGCAATTTCTACAACTTCCGAGCCCTATAGATCAGGTATGTGACGTTATATCGTGGTGCAAGAACGATAATAATATGTCCGCGGGGCACATCCGAAGAAATCGCGTCCGAATAATAATGCGGCGTTCGCGTTGTATTGGAATGAAATCGTATACCGAAATCATTGGGTTCGATACGATCCCGTGCGTCGGAGGTAATGTGTTGAATAATTCGGATTCGCGGAGTACATTACCACAAACGACATCGAAGGGCGGGTCGAGCGGGAAAAATGATCGAAGACAAACTAGAGCACCGCAACGCATGTGAATAGATCCAACCGCGTTTCAGACGGATACGTGAAAGCCTAAAGTAATTAAATTATCGGTGGAAATTCAATTTCGAGACGAGTTCGAAACGAAGTATACCGTACGCTTGGTGTGTGTAAGCTTCGCCATCTTCTTTACGTATTTTAATACTATTATATAGCGGTCCAAAGCGTAGTAGTAGTTTACGTACACGTATGTATGTGTGTGCGTGTGCGTGTGCGTGTGCGTGCGTGCGTGTGTGTGTGTGTGTGTGTGTGTGTGTGTGTGTGTGTGTGTGTGTGTTTGTGTGTGTATACAGTTTGACGAGGTGCACAATTTTCCTAATGTATTTGCATTTTTGAGCATCTGAAAACAGATGCAAACGCGTTCGCAGTACGATACGCATTTAATACCCGTATTACGTACGCGTTTCGAAAATTGTTCACGGACGGAAAACTGGAATGAACAAACGTATTGGTACACACGTTGCGCTTTGAAAATAAAATCGAAATACATGCTCGCGTTTGGATATTTTATTTTACGTGCGTCGAAATGAACGCGATCCAAATATTCGTACGTTGTACGATGTGTGTTCAAAAGTTTATAAAAATAAACACGGTTTTGTACGCGGTCCGGCGCAAGCGTCGCATAATAGATATTTCGGATTGAACGAAATTAAATTAAGACCAGAACAGAATTAATTCGATATCGATCCTCGCAATGCCGCCATAAGCAGATTCCTCTGTACCACGGTATATGTACTTAACCTCCTCCTCCCGTATACTATGAGTATTATATATTATATTATATTTAGACAGCCTATCCTGTAATTGGTATACCCTTGGGTATTCGCGGAATAATGCAAAGTATGTTTAGACAAGAAAGTCCGCAGAAGGTTGTCGAGAAAAGGGAATTGATGTATTCGCTTTAATAAAGGGCGATCGCGAAAATAACATTACAGTCTGATGTTGAGATTCAACAACCGAACAATTTAAAATGGTCATGGTAAACATTGTATACGAGTGACACAACCACAGGACAAATTCTGGAGTATAGGAGGGTTAATATTATAAATGTAAAGTTTTAATGGTTTATCATTTAGTTAGAAAGTTTGCAAAGAGTCAATTATTCAATAATTTATCAGTCTTTCTGTTAATGAAGTCTTTATGTACCGTTTCTTGGAATACATTATGAGGTAAATATGCTTGATTCTAATTGTTTCTGTTTCATTGTATTCCGCTATGTTTTTAAGTTTAATTTGATATTTAAAGTAATAACAATTACTATTTAAAATATTAAAGCTAAAAAAAAAAAAAACTTTGAGCTTAAAATATACGCAGCTAAAAGTTAAATGTTAAAGCTAAAAAAGTCTTAAAATTCGAATCAACACATAGAGTGGATCCATTAAGTGGAAAAGTATTTCGAGTTCTTACTAGAAATTTAAACACACCTTACTCTCACGTGTAGATTTCTGATATTATTTTAATTTTCAGAACATTTCATCTTATTTAAAAGTTAAAGTTTACAATTCAAAACTGCATACACATATTATGCTTGTTTCATTAATTATAATTATTGAACAATGCACTGGTGTTTCCTTATTCGATATTCATCCGACGAGACTGTTGATTAGTTTCTCAGATGTGCCATGTGAAATTAGCAAACAATGTTTTTTAGTTTTTTTTTTTTTTTTGACCATCTTAAAACTTTTGTAAATATTCCCATTATACCGCAGCACACCATCCATCTCGGTAGTATTTTCACAAAAAGAGTACCTATATTATTAAGAGATTTTCTTTTATACTTTCGACTTTCGTATAAATTATACTCTCGTTTGTGCGTTGTACAACGTTTTTTTGGTCATCATCATCATTATTTTATTATTAATGTCATTATGATGTATAAATGTACGCGTATTCTATTTAATGGTGTCGCAATTCCAAACCGTCGAGACTTATTTCGTACTGTGTGTACATAACGAATCTGGAAAGCGTAATTTGTAATTGACTCAAAAAAAATAATAACTATATAGCGGTATCTACGGTACGTCGGTATACAAATGTAAATTTGTAAAAGTATACAAGTTTTCGTGAGACTAGAGCGTTTTCGAAATCCTAATAATAATAATAAAAATAATATGATAATGGGTATTTGTACTTTAGCACACGTATTAATTAAAAAATTTGCGTACTCGAAACATCGCAGACGTATAAATGTCATTAAGCGTACAATTTAAAAAAAAAAATAATAAAAAAATGTATTCGTAATAATAATAAAAAAACAATGTTTTATGAAACTTTATACGTGTTAAATTGTAAGTTTAGTATTCAAGTACCTTGAAAACAGTTTTAATTTTCAAAGAAATATTTATTATAATAAATATAATGTGTATTAAGTACAAAGAATAATGAACGAGCAGCGGTGCATTATACTGTTGCAATGCATTTATACGGAAATTGAAAACAATTTTCAATGCGTACCAAACTCGTTTCGTCGATAATCCTTACAAAAAAATAAACGTTTATACATTTTGATTGATTGCCTTCAGATGTGTTTGGCATTGAGAAACCGGCAGCATGAACAATAGTGTTTCTCGGGGCATCTGTAGAACATCACGGACGATGTCGTACATATGCGCGCGTGTAAGTAATAGTTTTTCGTGCGCACTGTGACGACGTTTAACGAAATGTGAATAATTCATCGGAACGATAACCGACGAACGTTAAATGTATAGTAAAATAATTAAAAACAAAATCAACATTATATATAATATACAAATAAAAATATGTATTATATGTAATACGTAAATAAATAAGCAAATAGTCGCGATTTTATCGACACTGTATACCGTCGACAACGAATTTTTGATTCGAAACCGGTCGTACTTAACAAACATAACATTACTCCGCTGGCTAAGCTTTCGTATATTTATTCATTTGCTTCTGTTCGAAACGCGTTTGCTTATTTGTTTGTATAAAACATTTATCGTGAAAGAGAACAAGAAACAGTTTTCGATTCCACGAAGAAAAAAAAAAAAAAAAAAAGCAACATAATCGGGTGTGTAAATTATTACCACCCATTTGGATTTAACACGGCGCACGTTGCCGCGGTGTACTCACGTTGTTACAGAAAAGACCTTTAAACGAACTCGACGTATCATTTTTTAATCGTTCCGGTTTCGTGGGAAGCTACGTTTTACGTAATGAACCGTCCTCCGACAGGAAACGTTAAATTATACGGTCGAAATATCCCGCGGTACACGGTTTTCCTATACACCTTCACGCGCGCAGGGACAATGCGTAGGGGGCGCGCTCAGAACTACATACCCCCCGTAACTAACGCTCGTTTCGTAATTCACTCGTAGTGCATACGTATAGGAACTATAAACGCATACACGTATATTACGTACGCGCGTAGATGTAAATCCGATGATAAGATTTTAAATTTACGAGTCTCATTATACGCGTACGTCTCTTAAAACTCTTAACGTGTAAGTTATATCTAACCTATACACGTGCATTATCTGTTTATACGTTTTTGTGCATTACACTTTCGTACACACACGTATATTATACATGTTCGGTACACGTATTCTGGCGTCGGTGACGACCGTGTAGACCGTGTTGCGAGACGAACACTGGAGCCGAAAAAGATAATAGTATAAATGTACACGTGGTATGTTTTTTCCTCCCTCCCCCCCCCCTTTCCATTTCGGGGCAACAGTACGTATTGTTATCGTATAATAGCTAATAAAATGTTCTTTTAAACACTTTTCGTCCGCACGGGAACAGGAAAAATAATCCGCGTTCGTGTACCGGACCGTCAAGGAATTCGCCAAAGAAATTCTGTCCGGGGCGCGTGATTATGTAAACTACTGCGATACGTTTCGTCGAACCACCCCCTCGCTCTACGTTTCGATTATAAAATGTATTTAAACTCGACAAATAAATGTATTTCATCGCTTAGGCGCGGGGTACCCATGCCGGTCGTACGTATTTAAAATCAGGTCTCGGCTCATAACTTGCGATTATCTTGCGTTAATACGCCTAAAACGCATTACGAACTCGAGCACAACTTAATTGGTCCATTAGATGGAACGGGAAACAGCGCGAAAACACCGCCGCTTTATGCACGTGAGATCAGAACGTACATTCTTATACGTCAGTTTTATATACCAGAGTGTTTTAACGACATCGTAATGGATTCAGACACGAAACAGAAAAAGAATAATACCTTATTAAAAGTTTAACTAATACGAGAGAGAGAGAGAGAGAGAGAGAGAAAATAAAATATGTTTTGGAAAACTTATTTCGAATAATGTATACGTTACATTTAAAGTGTTGGATTACGTTATTCTATGAAATACCTGCGAATGTTAGTTTCAGTATGAAATTATACTTGCACTAGTTATTCCGTAGAATAACTAGTTATTCTGTACAATTTTAGTTTGATTTACGTTAAATCATAGAACACATTTAAATTTAAAATGTATTATAATATTTTATTTATTTCAAGCCGGATTAATTATTGTTATATTACTTATTTGTTCGTGCTAAGCTATTCCTGCAAACACGTTTTGTACCAAATTTTTTGGTACAAGTGAACTTGAAAAAACCCCGCGACTAGCTCTCAGTAGCTGCACAGTTGTCGGAGTTCTTAATGTTATACTTTCATTTGAAACAAGCAAAAATTACGATATTGTATATATTTTGGACGATTTGACACGGTAATGAAGTGAGCCCCCGGAAAATATGGAATAACTAGTCAAAGTATAAACTGTACAGATTTCCTAAGTACTTCATAAACTAACTAATTCGACCATATAACCGTAACATGTACACATTTTAATGTATTGCCGGTGTCTTACGCTTGGTGCGGTAATTTACCGGATTTTTATGGAACTGTTGCGAATACGTTAATGATGTTAATGAATAAAATAAAAACTATAAAATTAATGATGCGTTATGTTCTACATCAGCGGTTCTCAACCTGGGGTACGCGTACTCGTAGGGGTACGTGACATGATGTCAAGGGGGTACGTGAAAAAAATTGAGTAATGTTGGTAAAAGTGCAGTTAACGTAACTGAAATAGTTTACTATTAATGAAATATTTAATAGTTAAATAATTGTTTACTTATTACAATACGAAGCATGTAATTTAATGCCATTAATGCGATAACATTTTATCGTTATAACACTGTACAATGTAGATCATTTTTAGACAATTGTAGAGACTCGTTACATCGCTGTATTACAGATAACACATGTGCGGTTAACAATCGTCAACTATTCAGTTGTTATACGATATTTGTGCGCGGTACGTGTACATATATCTTAACTATTAGTCAGTCGCTTGATTTCAAAGGGTCCGTGGAAAAGAAGACCATTGGATCGCATTCCCTTTTGGCGAAAACTATTGCATATCTGCAGTCTTATCAGTACTAGAAAAAAAGAAAAAACTAATAGAACTGAAAACGGTTACTTCACTCGAGGCAGTATTCGAAAATAAATCTATTATCACGTTTTGGCGCGGAAGAAGGAATATCTTTTGCTATCATGCATTCGGTGTTCTGCTACCGTTCACAAACACTGCGTCGGCGGAAAGGAGGGCCTTTTCCGCGTACACGTTCATAAGAAATATGTATCGTAATGAACTGCCTGTAAGTTCAGAGTTTCGGGGTTTATTTATCACGGGTGGAGTCAGATTTTAAAAAATCGAGTTCAAGTACGGCGCGAGCTGATTGAAATAAATGAATATTTCAAATTTTCCTGTAAAATAATTATGATTGTTATTTTCCATTACTGATGTAGTAGTTGAGAGGTT
This sequence comes from Sipha flava, assembly GCF_003268045.1. Lineage (NCBI taxonomy): Eukaryota > Metazoa > Arthropoda > Insecta > Hemiptera > Aphididae > Sipha > Sipha flava. Next base: position 126,366 of record NW_020272867.1, read on the forward strand.
GGAGTTGAACGGAAAAACGGATGAGAACCGTTGTTCCACGTAGTCAACCGTCCCCGGCGTTGGATTACGCGTAAACGATTACGGATTACTTATTTTCGCGGTAATTCGTGGCGCCGGAATGATAATGCGCTTTAAACGCGTGTTCCGGCGCGATCACTGTGTAATAACGCAATTAGTCATCGCGCCGGATGTCCGTAAAACGAGTCATTATTGCGTTGCGCGCGGTTTAAACGACGAGATAAAACGGTTCCGGAATAGGAAGTGCCGTTCGAACACCGACGGCCGACGACGAGTTGTTAATAATCTCGCCGACGTTAAGCGAAGGGATATCGGTAAACAAATATAAAACGAACGGCAAATATTTTATCGGTAGTCAACCGACATTTTGACGGATAGAACAACGTTGTTCTGTTTGAAGGGGTCGAAGACCATTGGTTAAGAGCGATGCGCACCTGCGTGAAAACCGTCGCGCGTTTTCCGAACGTCGTCGTGTCGGGTTGACGAGGAAAAAAAAAAAAAAAAAAACGTAACGGAAATTTAGAACGGGTGTTAATCCTTCGATACGCGCTTTGCGCCTACGATGCCCCGGGAGGGTTACGGACGGTCGGAAAGGAAGAAAAGGAAAAACGGAAAAAAAAAACCGTTAAAAACGAACGTCCGCCGACCGTGCGCGCGCACGCGCAGGCACCGACCGTCGGAACGAACACGTTTGTACGTACGTTGCGCGTTGTTCAGCTGAGGGCCGCGAAAACCGAACCGAAAGGATGCACGCGGGTTCCGAGTTGGTTCCGTTTTGGGGGCGACGCGTCGCGAACACGGGATGACACGAGACGTCGCGCACGTTTTCCGTATTGGTTTTTTTTTTTTTTTTTCCCCCCCGTACACGTCGCCGGTCCGCGGTAGTCAGCGACGGCGTTCCATCGCTCCCCCGCCGCCGTCGTCATCGCGTCCATTGTCGTGTCAGCGGTGATCAACACGGCCGGACGAACGCGCGCACGCACGCGCACAGGTAACCCAACGGCGGGTGGTGGCGGCGGTGAGACGGTGCTGCGACGTCACGGACCGACGGGAATGCGGTCGTCAGGTAGGGCAACCGGTGCCGGAGCCGAACGGTGGGGAGCCGACCGGAGTGGGGGCGACGAGGGAAACGCCGAGAGACGGACGACGCTAGCGCCGCCCAGTCAGTTCAGTACCGGTTCTCTTCACGTACCCGTGTTCCGTACGCGTTTTTCGTGCGCAGTGCTTTTTTTTTTTTTTTTTTTAATTATTTTAATTTATTGTGTTTTCCCCGTACGGCGTACGATGTTTGTTCCGTCGATGGCGACTGCGTGCGACTACCGTTTTCCGGTGTGAATTGTTATCGTGTTTCTCCGGTTTTACCGTCGTGCGGTTCTCGTTCGATACGTTTCCCCGTGCGAACGTTTAAAGAGACGCGCGAACGTGTGCGCGTGTTCGGTGAGTTCCGCCGCGCGTCGTTCTCGTGAACACTTTCGTGCGCTCCGTCGACGCTTCGCCCACGTATCGGTTCGGGTCGGATCGCGCGCAGCGGCCAACATGCCGCGGTCAAGTGGTCGTAGAGCTGCTGCGGCGGCGGCGACGGTGTTGGTCGCGTTGCTCGCCGTGCTGCCGTCCGCGCGGCCGTTCGAGGGCTGTCCGTCCGTGTGCTCGTGCAAATGGAAGGGCGGCCGGCGGACGGTGGAGTGCGCGGACCGGGCGCTCATCACCGTCCCGACGGGCGTGGACTCGGACACCCAGGTGCTGGACCTGTCCGGCAACAACCTGCAGATACTGCCCAACCAGACGTTCGCGCGCGCCGGGCTGGCCAACCTGCAGAAGGTGTACCTGCGCAACTGCCGCATCGGGCAGATCGACGAGACCGCGTTCCGCGGGCTCACCAACCTCATCGAGCTCGACCTGTCCAACAACCTGCTGACGTCCGTACCCACGTACGTGTTCCGCGACATACCGTTCTTGCGCGAGTTGTCCGTGGCTCGGAACCCCATACAGAAGATCGAGGCGCGCTCGTTCGCCGACTGCCCCGGCGTCGTCAAGGTGGACGCGTCCCATTGCGGGCTGCAGTCCGTGGCCGGGCTGGCGTTCGAGGGCGTCACGCGACTGGAAACGTTGCGCATCAACGACAACCGGCTGACCGAGCTGTCCGCCACGGTACTCGAGTCGCTCAACAAGCTGCGGTCCATCGAGCTGCACGACAACCCGTGGGTGTGCGACTGCCACCTGCGGCCCATGAAGCTCTGGCTGTCCGGCAACAACGTGCCGTACAACCAACCGGCGCTGTGCGCGGGCGGTCCGGAACGGCTGTCCGGCAAACCGCTGATGGAACTGGACGTGGAGGACTTCGACTGCCGGCCGGACGTGCGCGTCGAGTCGCGGTACGTGGAGGCCACCGAGGGCGATAACGTGACGGTCCGGTGCCGGGTGGAGCCGGGCTCGATGGCGCACATCGCGTGGTACCTGAACGGCCGGCGGCTCCAGGGGGC
>NW_020272867.1:133463-178322 GCF_003268045.1 Sipha flava
CTCGGTCCCGTCACGCCCACCGGTTCGTACCGCGTGGCCGGGCTGGACCTGATACACGACCACGACGCGTCCCGGCTGGACATGTGCGACTCGCCCATGTCGTCGACGGCCAAACCGCCGCCGTCGTACTACAGCGGCCGGCACACGACCGCGAGCAGCGTGCGGCCGTACGACGATCGGACACCGATCATCGGCACCGGAAGCGCGGGCGACGCGTACAGCGTGGGCACCGGGTCCGACGAGGTGTTCTCGTACAACAGCCAACAGCAGTTGCACTACGGCGGCGGCGGTAGCCATTACGCGCCGCAGCAGCACGTGGCCGGCCACAGCGTCGGTGGCAGCGTGAGCAGCGATTACCCGGCCGACTACGGTCTGCCCATCATACCGCCCGGCCAACACCATCATCAGTCCGCGGGCAACGTGTCGCAGCACCATCAGTACCATCCTCAGCAGCACCCCCAGCACCATAACCATATGGCACCGCCGCAACAGCAGTACTTCAACAATCAGCCCCAGCAGGATTTCCAACAACAGCACCAGCACGACGAGATGTTGCAGCAACCGTCGGTGAAGACCCTTCGGGTTTGGCAGAGAGGCGTACCCGTGTTGCCAACCACGCCGTCCCTGCAACGGTTCGCCAACAGGACTTCGCCCATCACGCCCGGTACCGACGTCTGACGTGCGCTTGGTTAAGTTTACGTTATTTCCAGACTTACACAATATTATTTATTACGATTCATTTTTTTTTTTTTTTTTTTTACAATTATTTATTTGCCCTTGTTTGTACGATGTATTGTCCTTCTGTGTTACTTTTTTCTGTAAGTATTATTACTAGGTGTAAAGTATATGAACATTTTAAGTTAATCGTGCGTACGCGTATATGCACGACGTGTGACGCGCGTTAAAAGTATCTTCAGATGTTCGCGTTTTATTTCGCCAACCGGAGCGCCCTCGATGTCGCGAAAACGCACGTCATTGCGAAACACGGTGTTAGATGTAGGTTTTCGAAACTTTTCCTCTTGGACGACCGCTTTTTCCGCTCGTTCCGCCGAGGAGACGCGACCGAAATCGATATGTCTGCAGGTCGATGGTGGAGCGGGTGGTCTTGTGTGCGCGTAGTAAGACGGGTGACGAATTATTATCGCGAAAAGGGAGCGATTAAGGAAGAAGGAAAAAAAATATTAAAAAAAAAAAAATAAAAAAAAATAGGGTTTTCTGGCGACGATGCGCGGCACTAGTGGTGGGGACGAAGCGCGACGGAAAGACGTATTGATTTCCGGGAATTTTCGGCGAAAACCGTTGCGGGAGAGTGGGTTGCTCCTTTTCGGGAAATACAGGAAAAAAAAACCATCCGTGAGATCTCATTCGTTACGGAAACGCGCGTCATGCCCAATGTTCCTTCTATACGCGTACTTACGTAATACACACGTTTTACCTAATACGTGTGTATGCGTGCACTAGTGGTATTATTGCGTTGTACAAAAATATGTGTGTATTGTTTTTTTTTTTCTACTCCAAAATATGGCTGTGATGATGCGGTTTGTTTTTTGCGCACCGACGACAAAGAAAAACCTTTTATTTATTTTTTTTAACGTGTAAATTATTTTTGTAAAAATTTTATGTTTAAAATAAAAATAAAAAAAATCCATAAAAATTATTGTATGTGCAGCATGCACACAATGGCAAACGACTTTATGGCGACGCGATTGCAACGACCGCGAAAGGCAAGGAGCGCACTCGGGCGCGTGGATTCACTGTAATACCAACTAAAAACACATATACTTTCTATGTATTCATACCGTCTTCGTTATTATATTAGTAACGTATTACATTTGTAGATCAAGTGCGTTATGAAAATCCTGCGTGCGTGTACGGCGCGAATCGCGCAATCGTTTCCATTCGTTAAGTAAAATATTTTCAATTTCTATTATTGTTGTTGTTGCTGTTTAATATTTTTATTTATATATATATATATATATATTTATTTATATGTGTGTGTTTACATTGTATAGCGTAAAGATTATTATTTATTTTCCGTGTAAATAACAATAACGTGTACATGATTTTATTTTTCTACTCGTTTGTTTCCGACGAGCTATTTTATGTACGATATATATGTTTGCGTTGACTGTAATATTTTTAATATATACACGCGCGAAGTATTAGGTTAAGAAAATATTTGATTATAATTTATTAGTGTACGATATTTTGAAATATACGATTATTATTATTTTTTTCTCCATATTTGGGTACGTTTAACACGGTTTGTACGGCGGTCGACCGCGCAGCAGTGCGCTCGATCCGGGTCCTCGTGGCCAAGTCGCGTGTCCTGGTCGTGCCGTGGTCACCTCGCGCGCCACTCATCCTTGACGCGGACCGATTATTAGCCGCTCAGGGTCGCGTGAAAGTCCGAAAAGGGCGCCGCTCGTCATTAATCGGCCGTTACGGTTTCGTTAGCTGCTGGTGCTGTCCTCGCGCCCGTCGTTCGTTCGACCATTCATGTCCGTACCATCGTTTTCCTTCCACCCGCCCGTCCGGGATAACTCGCATTTCGTGGACCGAACGGACGACGGTGGAGGGGAAAGAAATAATCGTACAATAAAGAGCAGCAGCAAAGACGGAGCGAGAAAAAATACAAAAAAAAAAAAAAATAAAAATCGTACGCCGTCAGTTCGGGTAACCGAACGGTTACGGACAGGTACACAATCACACAGAAAACGGCATTAGGTACCTTTCCCGAAGCCACAATGACAGAAAAGAAAAGAAACGAATAAGAAAAAAAAAAATAAAAATAAATCCGAGGAAAAAAAAATAATAATAATAAAGTTACATTATGGGAGGAGGGCTCACGGTTTCTTTTCTTCGTCGACCGTTCACGATTACTCCTCGCCGCCGCCCTCTCACCCGCGGTCGTACCTTCCCAACCGGTACGCGGCCGCACGGCCTACCTGCGCGCACACCTGGTACCGATTATCCGAAATCTCGGAGCGTCCGCATTATACTCTGCCAGTTCTCTCCTGCCCGTCGCACCCCGCTGTTCGACCCGGCCGCGCGCGCTCCTCTCCTTCACCGGGCCCCGGTTTCTTTTGTTCCTGCGTCGTCACACGTGCACTATTATTACGCGCGCACGCACGCCCGCGTACCTTGCTGCGCTGCACCTGGTCGCCGTCGTTAAGAATCAACTGGTGGCCGAGGGGTCGGGCGAGACGAAAACAACCCTTTGACGCAGCACCGACCGTTTCCAGTCGTACCGGTGCACGGGCAAATGTCGCGAACTATCCCCCGACAGCGATCGGCGCGAAAACGCGGTGATAAACCCGAAGTTTAGGGGACCGAACGGTCCGGATACGTTCGGAACGATTCGGTGGCCGGTGAAGTCTGAACGCGAGCGATGGCGAAAAACGACCGGAAGCACGCGGGGTACGACGACGAAACAACGAACGAATGTCACACCGGACACATTGCGGTGACGTGATTTCCGGTGTGATTGTGAACAACGTTTGGCGAGCGACTTGTGGATAATCGTTTTTCATACCGTCGCCTGCCTCCCCCTGGAAAAATAATACGAATTTATTAATTTATTTTAAAATATCATTACTATTATTTAGTATCAAATGTACAACTGTTATCGTGTTGACGATTATCGTACGACGACAAATATCGATTCAAGATAATTTGTTAGAAAATCCATAACTTGAGTATATTTTATCGACCAGCACACGCGTTCATCGTGAAAGGTTGAACTTGAACAAAAATAATTTCATCCAAGACGTCATTCATATTTATATGGAACGAAAGGAAGTAAATTACAATTTTTATTTTCCGATACCAAATCATACAATTGACTATACTTTTTTTTTCCCTGTACTTAAAATGTATTTTAATCAATTATTATGTACCGTGAAAATATTAATCGTATAAATAATAACATGTTCATACGTCGAGATAATTTTAAACCTTTATTTAGCTTGAATTTGAAAATTTTTTAAGTTTGCCTCCCCCCCCTCCTTGAAAAGTTACCTATTGACATCAACGATCATCTCCCTTCACGTTTTACGCATCCACTGCGTGCACGAGGACCGTATTATTTTCTTCGCTGCTACCGCTCCCATCTACAGAACAAACAATTCGAACGGGTTACGCGTTACCGTGCAGCTGATGTCGCGTGTTGACGCGCACCGACCGGAAAATCGGTGTACGTTCAAATCGTCGGGAGATTGAAACCATAAACTTTGCGACGGACTTTAAGACACCGTGTAGCCTCGATCCCGGATAAAACGGTATTGTGGGGCGGGCGTTTGTTTCATATTAATTTTATCCTCGCACCGCATTAGCGCGCTCGCGTATGTGTTATTTATACGCGAAGATTTTTTTTATTTTTTTTTTTTACAGTACTCAAGACCGCGCCTTATTTGTGTGCGACGTGCACGCGAATTCTTGTGTTCCAAAGATTTTTATTGCGTTCGAAATGAATCGCATTTTTTTTTTTCGTCCCTTTCTCCCTCGCTCGTAGTATACACGATGGTATTGCAGCTCCGTTCACAGCATCGCAAGTGACCAATTAGTAAAACGCACACGCACGTTTTTGAGAATTTATTAAAAGTCGGGTACATATTATACATACGTAGTACTTAAATATATATATATATATATATATATATATATGATGTACATGTGTACACTTCCAAACGTTTCCACTGCACAGCTACGGACGCACATATAATAATGAATACTGCAGTGCGTTTCTTTGCGCGCGTGCACGTATATTACATTTTATTATATTATTACGTTTTTACTTAATTAGGCCGCCAAATCGACAAAAACCGTCGAGTCTACAGCATTAGACTCATGCTATGGAACCTAAGTATTACACACACACGCACATACGAACGGATCGCGAGCTCATTATAGAGGCGTTTCACGTGAAGTAATAATGTAAAAACGTATGAAAAACAAACCGAGTACATTTTTAATTATTATTATTTCGTAGTCGATTGTACCGCATACGTGTAGTTTTGTGAACGACAGCTGCAGGACCCGAAAGAAATCTCCGACAAGATCTTTGTACAGCGTAATATATAAGTGTGCGCACGTACACACAGCGGTGGAAATTAAATTACTCTACGAGTAAAAAAGCACAAAGGAAACACTAAAATAATAGTAATAATAATAATAAAAAAAAAAAAGATAGCATCTCGACGCTGTGGGATTGAGGTTTTATTTCACTGGTATTCTAATGGAAGGGAGAGAGAGGGACTTTGCAGTCGTCAAATCGAAATCAAGCCCATTATCGATGCGAAAACCCCTGAAGACCTCTGGAGAATATAACGGTGCCGAAGCGTATAAGATATAAAATATGTATGATCGCGCGCAGGACGAATACGTATACGTATTGTCGGCCAATTATACTCTTCGATGGTTAGTGCGCTGTTACTACGTTTTCGGGTCACACAATCGTAAACCGGCGAATATTCACTGTGGTTTTATCGTCATCGAACCTTGCACGTGCAGCGCACCAACAGCAATATATCCAGGGACGGATTGGCCTTTCGGGAAATCAGTATGTTTACAAATGGACCGGTCTTCAACATTATTGTTCTGCAGTTGATAGCAGTTCATTAACAAGCTAAATCACAAAACAATTATTAATTTTAACAATAATAACATATAACATTATCAATAGTTAAGAACAATACAGATACGCATACATTTTCATAATAACACATACAGGGTGTTTCTGAAATGGAAGCGGTCGCTAGTATAATACACTGACAACAAGTAACTTTCACCGCTGCTTGTTTCGTAATGTTCTCGACCGATGTGTCAAACCATTTTTTTGTCATTCGTGCTTTAAAAACGCGCGACAAGTGCAAACACGGTGTGACGTTTTGATCCGTACAAGTGTTTTGTAAAAAAATAACGCTAGAGTGTTTATTTGCACGTTAAAGATAATATTCTAAAAGTTGATTGAACAAACCAAAATGTTGAACATCAAAACAAGTTTCAAAAAAATTTTCATTGGACCTATCAATGTGAGCGTATACGTATGTGTATGCCAGTGATACTATCTCATCAATTTTAGAAACGCCCTGCACGTATAGTTTGTTCTTAACCATAAATTATGTTTGTTACACAGTTAATTTCAAAGATAAACGTGTTTCAACAGCCACTGTTACCCTGAGAGGTAACACACGCTCGCTTTTCGGCAGCGTATTATTGTTAACGTTTGGGTCGACCCTATCCGTTTCTTCGACGTCTACGTGCGCGGCGCGGTGTCGGATTAAGTCGCTACACGGCCGCGGCGGTCAGAACGTATTGTGCGATCGTGCCTTACGTTTTTGAATCCGATTTTTGTAATCCAATGACAAGTGGTGTCGTAATGTTCGTCAAGAGTAAAGCATCACGGGCAGTAGTGAAACGCGACCGAGAAAGAGCTACGGGAGTCCGTAGGAGTTAAGAGCTATACACGCGAACGCAGATTAAGAGCCAGGTATATTTATTATACGTACATACGTAAGAATAATAATAATAATAATAATAATAGTAATATTACGTGCGCGTAACACTGCGTAAGCTTTGTGTATTGTTAATGCTAACCGTCGCAGTCGGATTTGGATTTACATTTCTAATAAATTATGCGTATCGCGCAGGACGTGAGGATTAAACGCGTCGTCCTGCAGCAGTTATCGACTAGAACGATCTGTTTGACAATGCACGTGGACCTGGCGACGTGCACGTTTGACGAACGGTAATAGTTACGCGCGCGAAGGTACCGTAATTATTATTCTTATTATATCGCGTACACGCTTACAGATGAAGATTACGAGACGAATTCTATTAGTCCGCACGTACACTCCGCAGGCTGGACGACAGAAGTGCTGCATACACGTTTCAGCCTTTGTCCGGGACCGGAATTAAGTGTATATTATTTGCAGCAACGATGTGTCCGGCCGGATTTCGGTCGGTATAATATATTACTGGGCTGGAAACTGAAATATTATGCGCTCCACGTTGACGTATTCGCACGAGATTTTGTTCGCGACGGACAGGAAATACGCGAAATCGTATCGACGGTGTGAGTGAGCGACGTCACGATAAAAATATTTCCAATAAATCGTTATAATAATGTATTATGTATTTGAAAAATTTTATGCAATTGTTTTGTACGGTTCAAACGAGAACGTTACGCTAATTTAAATTGTTTGATCCGTGGTCTCCAAGAATTTTTTTTTTTCTGTAACAATCGACGTACAACGCGTGAGTAGGCTAAAAATTAATTTTTTTTTTTCAGTAGAAAACACAGTTTTTTTTTACTTTCCACAATGGATAACCGTGGCATGTAACATTAATATAATAATCCGGAATCATATTCCGTTCGCTTACGCCGGAATAATGAAATTATAAATCGTTATTTTTTTTGCTCAGAATGTAATCACATTCTTACCAAGTGATCGTGTTCGAAAACAAATTATAATATCACAAATAAGCAAAAGTAGGTAAAGTTACGTTTAAATATCTAGTAAAATTATTAAAAAAAACTGACATACCTCACTAATATTTATCTGAGATAATTCAAAACTACTACGAAAGTGCCACAATTTTCGAACAATGCTCATGATTATACGTTTCACACACGTGAACATAATCGTTACATAATACACGTTGAGAATAATTTAGCCAATACGGTGAGAATTTTTTTTCGCATGATAGCGAGACGTGTATTATTCGCGTAGAATAAAAAATATTCAAATATTCCGCACGAAAAAAAATATAGGCGCCAAGTGATAACACTCTAACGTTATTTGGACCTAGGTATGTGGTTGATATTCACGTACAGCGTGATTATTAAGCTCTTATTGTTTTATGTTTTGGACATTTTTAATTTATCAACTTTTTTGTTTAACAACGTTCTCCTTTTGTACATTACTCTGTGTACATAACAATATCCTATTTTTACAACGACATATTTGTAAAATTCGGTCATTTCAAAACGGGATTATTGTGCACAGAAGACGAATTTATACTGCCACTTGTCGTCGCATGTATTTAACATTTTAACATTGCCACTAACTCTTTTTTTCTAGAATTTAGAGGAAAAAAATGTACAGTCGGTCGTATTAATTTGTTACGAATTATACCTTGGTATACACAAGGTATTGATGGTCGTGCACAGCTGAACGAAACCGTAACCGGCTCCGTAACCAAAGTTCGGCTGAGCCACACCGGACCGCGGCACGCGTCCCTGTCAGAGGTAACCCGATTTCCGGATGCACTCGGATGCTAACCTTCTGGGCGAGGGAAGGTTTTAATCCTAGGAATATTGTACAGACGGTGCCGTTTTCCGAACGGGACGACCGTCCAGGGATATAGAATCTCTAACGTCACATCATCCGATGTGTATCCTACCAAGACTATATTCGTGTCGAAATATCCGGCGCGTTCCATGGCCCACGGGTTGACAAACAAGAACCTGTAGCCAATGCGGGGAAAACCAACAGTCGATAAAACATCACTTAGAAGATGCTGAATTTTTTAAAATTTGTGCAAGCTTCAGTGTATACTTATATCTAAACATCAGTGGCGGCGCCGTGAACCGCCTTGGAAACCTCTGACCCACCCGTTGGCCCGCCTAAACATTTTCTTTCAATTTAATAGTTGAAATTATAATTTTCAAGTATTTTTACGTAAACAGCATATATACCTGTAATTTCGCGGTCTGGTTTTCCTATGTAATACACACGTCATACACAGCTATGTATAGATACAATATGGATTGTTCACGTTTTATATTTGGTGCTGTTGTTCGCGGATATGGTTTAGACGGGATCGCGACAATATTATTGAATAATTCTAATTTTAGATAATTCTGAAATATGACCGTGGAGTCTAGATTACGATCATCGGTACATAATACCCGCACTCCGATGTCCAATCAGTCAGTAATGTGGTAGCTAGAGACTAATGAACAGTGAACCTTTATACTGTCGTTGCACAAGTTTTTGTTTATTTAGTCGCGTACTCGCGTACTCTTCTATTATTCTTTTATTATTTTTTCTTTTTATTCGAAAAACATTATTAATCAAAATGTCTAAACGAAGTATAAACGATTTTTTTAACGTAGCTAATAAAAATAAAAGTTTCTCCTGAACTACTTGATGTTACAAGTTCAATATCAATCAACAGGTAATTCAATATTTTGTTATATCTATTTCATACTTGTTTGTACAATACTAAAACGTCTAAAACATAATGAACCCTAAATTTACAGATTACAATTTAAATTTGTCGATAACATTAGTGAATCATTTTTACCCGATACGGAGTCCATAAAAGGACACTCGGGGCAGTCCAGCCCCTGTCAACCGGGAAGGGGGTGCATTTATTCAACTACCATACAACTGTGCCAGCACTAATGAGCGCATGTAAATTCCACCGATACGTTTTTTTTTACCTGAAAAAATAAATATAAATTCCGCCGATATGTTTTTTATCCAAAAAGAAATAATGTATATTCCACCGGTAAGTTTTTTTTATCTGAAATTAAAGTAACATTATTTAGGTAAAATTTTAATCCAAATCCAATCTGATTAATTAAGATTACATAATTTATGTAGGTATAGATTTATTAAAATATATTCAGTGCATTTATATACAATAATTTAAAATTTTAAATTTGGCTGGTTGATGTTTAGATGTAGCTTTGACGAATTGCATAATATTAATATTGTTTTCTTTGAATTATGGTGTTTAAATATTTTTGGCGTGATTTTGATTGCGAATTTCTAAGGTTATTAGGTTCATTAATGTTGTTTAATTTAATGTAAGGGAATGATTGAATATCTAATAGAGCTTTTGTGAAGTGATGTATACTTGGATGTGTGTTCTCAAAGGAGTTTATGTGTTTTCAGGTCAAAAATAAGTACCAGTGGAATTTACATTTTTTTTCAGGTAAAAAAAAAGTATCGGTAGAATTTAAATGTTATAAATCCAACCCTAAAATCAACTACCTGTAAATAAGTGTAATTCACAATCGCCCAGCCCTAATATATATTGGCCTCCTTTTGGCCCACCCTGAGAAAAATTCCTGGCAATGTTATGTGTTTCGATTGTGATTAGAAATTATCGTGTTCACTTACTGCCCCGGTTTGTGAAAACTAAATCAAATGTTGGCTATTCCCATTGACCATTTTTCAATTGAAAAAGAGTTGGTTTTTTTTTTTTTATTAGATTTTGACATCGGACTAACCAATGGTCGACTGTACGGTTACGCGTCGAGTTCGCACGATGGACAAATAAAGGGTTTGTGTCGTTGAAGAAAGTTTACCTTTCACCTCACGGTTGCAGTTCAATATAAAATTCGTTGACAAATCGTTGTCAACATTGAACGTAGATCGAGATTGATTTCGTTTACCCACCAGAACGTCTACAGCACAATTATCTCTTGGCGAAGTACTTGGACAAGAAAACCGTTCCCAAGCACTCGTCGGCTGAAAATCAAAAGCTGATATTATTCGTGAAAATGGTGAAACGTCCGAAGAAACGACGAACGTCGATCCGCGGACACGTCGTCGCGCAAGAAGATACGTCTTGTGCACCCACAACATTCTTCTCGTACGCTCATCGCTGTGTTCCCGTTGCGTACAGTAATTGTAAATGCAACCGCGCCGCGGTTGGACTCCGGTCGCTGTGCGTTGAAACCGGTTATAAAATAATAATGACAATAATAGTAATAATAAGGATACGCGTCTGCGTGGCGAAACGCAGAATAAGAAATAGAGAGAAAAAATAATACAAGGAAAGGGAATAGTGAGACGACGCGCCCGAGAGCGGTTCAGATGCGCTCAAATCGAGTTGGCTGCGCTGTTTTCGCATTTTTCACGCAGCTAGTCCACGTGTTTGCGCCAGGAAAGACAGGGCCACGGTCCGGGGTGCCAAATTTTAAAGGGTTGACGATAGGGCCGTAGCGAAGTGGCGAAAGATGCCTACGCCCCGGGCGCGGTTCGTAGAAGAGCGTAAAAATGAAGTTTACGTTTGACATTAAAAATGACAACGATCAATGTCTTGTATTTTATCCATGAAAACTTCAACGTCATTTATTATTAATTCTATTCGTTGAAGCGATTGTTGAAAACAATATCTTATAATTATAATATTTTTAAGTTAAGAATGCACAAGGGCGAAATTTGAAATTTCGTCCCGGACGCAATACTTGGTTGTTACGGTACTGGTCGTCGGATAATCTTAAACTATAGTGTTGCAGTCACTTTGTCACGTGCACCGGCCGTAGACAATATACGAATTAGAAATAATTTTGCAAAACAAGAAATTCACGTAAATGAATGTAATTTTTACTCTCAATACCCTCACTCGATCGACTCATCCAAATGTACGATGTTTTCGTGTTGGAAACGTAAACGTTTATTGACAATCTACTCACGTGGTTATTCTCATAAAAGGAACAGTGCTCCGGGGCGTGTGAAATCAGGTAAATACATCTCTGGTTGGCGTGAAACTGCGTGGTATATTATATGTTCGTCGATATCGGGACGGGCTAAAGTACGGCAAAATGGTATAGCTGACGGTATAGCCAGAGGTATGGCGTTCGAAGTGTAAGTACGAGACCGGAAACGCAAGGTCGAATGGAGGCAAAGATGGTTTTTTTCCTAAAATAAATATCATTTACTTGGCCAACGAATAAGGAACGGTGCGCTAAAATGTACTATGATGTTTGACTCCGACTGCTTTGTTCTATTGTTTATGAAACATTTTCGATTTTCTGTCTCGGTACCCTCGGCGTTTGACATCAAAGGCGTCAAACTCGCTACTCAAACGAGTCTGCTTTTACTTAAAGAGAAGTTAACGTATTTTACTTTCATTAATCAGACCTAAGACGACAGAGTTTCATATTTTTGTCCTTGACTGTGAGCCTTATGTACTTCACGCGAGTACGAAGTAGACGGTAAAATGCCGTATGGAAGGACATTTAAATTTTCAAAAAAATGTTTGGCAGTCAAATAGATGAGTTTTTAAGATTTAATGTAATATCTCAAAGTAATATATAATATATATATAATAGTAAGATATAATTCATAGGACTCGACAAGATAAATAATCGACGATTATTGGATACCTGTATTCAAGTCCGTACGTGATATTACGATGAAAAATACAGCGATTAACGTTACATTACGTGTTGTTTACAACGGCGCGTTTTCGTTTACCAGTGGAATAGGAATAGATATTTCGGTAATCGTGTATATTATATTTACAATAAACGTGCGGGATAGGACGATATATATTTTTCGAAAAGTCTAAAATGACGTCAGCGAAAGTCTAGTGTCGGGTGTAGGGTTCAAGAAATTCGACCCTACGAGATTAAAACTGTTACCGGCCTTTTTTCCTTTTATTTTCTTTTACTCGATCGCACTGAAAAATTATGCGGACCCGGGCTCTCGCGCCGTTACCAGGATAAAATATATTTACCGCGTTTTTCCTATCCCGAGCGACCTTTTCTTCGCGGTCCGTTTAATTTCGCCGCACCCTAGATATGAGTTGAAAAGCCTACGTTTCTCTAGGGCTGGTTTTATCCATTTAAGCGTTATAATACAAGCTGCAGCGTAATGTTGTTTCGTACCCGTACACGTATACCGTATGTACACATAATAACGTGAGCACATAAATTATATTGGGTTTTTTTTTAAATTTTTTTCTTTTTTATTTCAGATGGTAAACACATAAACACAACCTTATTAAAACCACTAGGAAATAAAAATCCAAAGCGAACATGATTACCATGTGTTGGGGATTTGGTTTTATGTAGGACAGTGGAGATTTGTTTAGTTTTATGTTAGCGTTAAAAAACCGGCCTCTCGTCACCGTTGTCGTACACCTAACACGCTCGGCCGGAGTTTCGTTTTCTTCTTATACGCTTATTACGTAAGTTCGCAACACAATAGGCGAACAATACTCCGCGAACCTAGCGGGGCCTATTCAGACGGGGAAAATGTATTTTTTTTTTTTTTTTATAATATTTATAGAACCCTAATCGCGGCGCGCACGTGACGCGCAAAGCGTGCTGCTGCGCAATGCTCCGTCGTCGGGCATTATCTATACCGGTGGCGATAATTTATGACCGAGTCTTGCGATATATCATAATAAACCGCGGCTGCCGTGAAATTCCTGGTGGGTTCGCTCCGTACAAACAGATCGCCGGTGCCCTGGCACGCACGTAAGTATGCGCGAGGGGGGGGGGTGTGTGTGCAGGAGAATCGAATCGCGCGGTGACGCGACCCGCGCGAGAAACAATTTTCCGACGTAAGCTTTCGATCCGATTGCTTCCTCCGAAGGGTCACCTCGGGCGAGAAATCGATTCCAAACCGAAACCTTCAACATCGCGGACGTTGTTCAAACGAAACACGTTAGGTTACGTTTAAGCGCCGCACGGCCACGCGGTGTACACCGCATAACGCTGTGTTCGCGCACGGACGTTAAGTGGCCACGCAGTTCCTTTACGCGCCACGTACCGCAACGGGTGCGAACAAGATTTGTTACGTTCAATATAACGTACGTCCGATGACGTGAAAGCGTAAACGTCCGTGTTCCGCGTTCGCTCGCGCAGCGGTCGGAAAACACGATTCGGACGGTCAATCGAAATGAATATTTCAAAGGTATAACTCGGTCGGAGCAACGCGCCCGTCGTCGATTAAACACTAATTGCCGCGCGTCGTAACGCGTGCTGAAATTGCCATCGGAGTCGACGAATAAAATGTTTTTTTTTTTTTTTTATACGCGCGCCGTTCCTTCCAATGGATTTTCATTATTTGCGTACCGCCAGTGGAGTCTGTTCGCGAACCGCATTGTGCGCGCGCACTACCGGATTGAAATCTGTGCAGCGCGTGCGCCTACCGTTGATCCGTTTTGAATTGCACCGCAATACGTACGTTTGTGTTGTTGCACGTACGACTGCGGAGACGCGTTCGTCACATCCGTTTCGTACGCGCTGCCGGTGTCGCAAACCGTATTGTACGTCAGTCCATAACGTGGTCGCTGACGTCGAATCGTCCGGGAGGTAGGGGAAAAAAATTCTAGACAAAAAAAGAAAAAAACTTCAGACAATATTAAATACGAAATACGAGGACTGCGAAACGCCAACAATCCTACTGGCGGAACACATTATACGTATTGGCCAACAAACACGCACACACAACAAACACACACACGCACACACAACAAACACGCACGCACACGCGCGCGCACAATTCATGCGTACAACGCGCACACCCATTGAATACTAAAAACCGTGAGGCCGATATTATATTTTTTGGCGGTTGAACTGCGATGATATTATTAAGACGACCGACGACTCGATGAAAATAAAATGTAAAAATATTTTATTTGGTTTTCCTCTACCGTTTTCAACGTCATTATTATCATTATTATTATTATTATTATTATTATTATCCGATTCGGAACGAAAATGCGCACATCCGAACATAATAATACAACATACCTCTTCCGGACGTGTTTGTTCGAAACGTCTGTAATGTCACATAATAATGTGCGCTGTAGACCAGGTATAAAACTCTAACCAACCGCACACGATGTTATATCGCGTGCGTGGAAGAAGCCAGGATGGCCAAATAATGAATCACTCGCGACATTTTTCTGTTCTCGAATAATATTTTGACTGCGAGTCTCTTTCGTGTTGTGTACTTGATACAACTCTTTATCGTTTAATCATGTCAACATAGAACAACATATAATATGGTCTACAAGAACAAGAATATTCAGAAAATATGTCATCACACGATCCATTAAAGATCTGTGTAACATCATCTTGAATCTTATTTACTCGATTTTCAATTAATTATAGTGCAGAGGAGCAGTATTATAGTTATAACACATTATATATTACACTGCTTATTGGCATTTATCAGTGACTGATAATCGTGATTGTATTTATACTTAGTCCTCAATAGTCCTAACTTAGGATGAAACAGAGGATTAGTTAATTTGCTAATAAACCGTGATAATTTTTCATTTACTAAATATTTTGCATTATTGCCTACGTTATAATATAATGTTATTAAAGTTTTTAATAAAATAAAAAAAAAAAAAAAATATTATAATATGCGCATATGATTACTGTTTTATTCACTTTAAAAACTTAAACATAATGCCTATGATTTTATGTGCTTGAAGTACCTACATTTTTTCGTTCAGTTTTTTTTTCATTTCTAGATCCGCCCCTGACAGTACGTATATTTTATCACGTATACGCATTATTGGGTTAAATGTGATACGGGCACGGAAGGTGGAAACTGTACACAATTTCACTAAAAGGACTTAATCGCAGTGCGTTCTCGAAGGATTTTCGTGTGCCGATTATTATTCAAAGCGCCATGCCCGTCCGAGGAGGGTTTTGCTACAGTGTACACTCGCGCGCTAGCGAACGTGTCCAATTATGCGTCGCATAATAATTTCGTCATCGTTTCAATGTAGCCAAGTGTTTGTGACATAGCACATAAGTCATTTT
This sequence comes from Sipha flava, assembly GCF_003268045.1. Taxonomy (NCBI): domain Eukaryota; kingdom Metazoa; phylum Arthropoda; class Insecta; order Hemiptera; family Aphididae; genus Sipha; species Sipha flava. Next base: position 148,999 of record NW_020272867.1, read on the forward strand.
CTTTTGTAACATTTTCTTATCGTTTGATTTTAATTTAATGGGAAAATTCTTATGAAGACACTGATTTGAAAAAAAAATCGAATAGACCGTGCAAATTTTAACGAATACCTATTTATCGACAATGAGGTAGAAAATGTCGGTATTAGTGTTTAAAACGTTATTTATGACTCGCGAGAACTAGAGAATTTCGAAAACACATATAAAAGCAAAATTTAAAAAAAAAGAAATCGACGTGAAACCGCCACATTGTTTATTTTGTCCTGACATAGCTGCTACCGGCGACAACGCTGTATACTAATCGAGTCGCAATACCTAAACGGGAAAAAAATAATATACTGACCGAGTCCCGGGTACAAACAGGACATATACTAATTGAGTCCGGGGTTAGGAAACTAATAGTACACGAATTGAGTCCGAGAATTATTTATTTAGAGTCCAGACACATCGGAAATTATGCCACACGGCCGTAGTACCGCGCGTCAAAAGCCGCTCGATGGATTTATCTATATATACACGTATCGTTCATATTATTTTTAGGACTCGTCAGATAATAGAGTAACATATTATACTATAAGGCCGGGAATTTTAGATTTTATTATACCATCGCTAGTATAATAATTATCATATAATAATTATTATTATTATAATAATAATAATGATTTGTCATTATATATATTTTATTTTTTATTTTATTTTATTCTACAAATTATTCATATTATATTATACCCCTACATTATTATATATTTATATTAAAAATATTTAAAAAAAAAATTTTTATTATACCTGTAGAATTTTTTGTTACGGACAGTCCTAAGTTTATAGAAACGGGAAGTAAAATGTTTTTTTTTTAAAAAAACTTGACGGGACTCAGTTAGTATTAAAACATGCACTCAATTAGTATTATACCCTAAAACAACACGGGGTTCAATTCGTCATAAAAGGTTATACTGGGACTCAGTTTGTATGCAGCTATTATTATTGATATTATGCTATGCGCCTGACACGAATAAAAAAAAAAAAGTAGACGGATAACATTGTTATGTATATATATTATTTACTAGGGTAGTTATTATTCGTTGAATCTTTAGAATTTGTTTGACATTTCTTTAACTTTGAACCGATTATTATTGATATACTAAAACACGTTTGAGTTTTTCAAAAACCTCTCAATTTCTGTTGAATTAAATATACAGTATCAAAACTTTTTAGATCTGAAAATAAAATTAAATCATGTTGACACAATACAATTTTAAACGTTAAAAGTATGAATTACGGTGTAACTTATTATATTCGCGAATTACGGCAGTTAGTTCCGCGATAAAACGTGTAATTTTAGGTATCAAAACTTGAAGTTTAACACGAGATTAAATCTATCTTATGCTCGTTGTATTGTCTTTAAAGTCTCGAGTTCTGCGCATAAATGCCGATTTTGTTCGTTTATTTATTGTTTAACAACAGTGTTTGTTCGTAGATTGCTTGAAAACGGCATTTTGATTTTCGGTCGTTTTTTTAAGGCGAATGTAACCTTCTTACATGGTGTCCAACACCCGGTCCCACAAATCCATTTTGACGTGCCGTATGGACTCCGACACGTTACACTGCTCCAGCTTCATTTCTATTCCCAAACAAACCACCTTCGTGAGCCCATCGTTCCAAATCCATTTCACTTCGATCGTCAACATTGATCCGTTGTCGCCTGCCTCTCGTGCACCGAAGTCTTCGGTGCCGAATACCGTTTCGCTGTTACGGTTAGTAGTGGCTAAAGTGGTGTTTTCTTCGCCGGACCGTTCGTCAACCGCCGTACAACAGGATGGTGCGCGCACTGACTGATTACCGGCCGCCGCCAAACACCTCTTATGCATCACGCACTTGCACGCTGTCAAACACGGAAATTTCATGGAGTTTTGGTCAGTCGAAAGATTAACCGCCACGTTAAAATCAGAGCGAAGGGTTTGATGATAGTATTATATTCTTTAGAAATCTCTTTTTTTGTATCAAAATCTTATCTCTAGTCAGGAGCGTACCCAGAAAATTTTTATGGGGGGAGGGGGTTCAACATTTTTATTTTATCTGTTCTCTAATTATAATTATAGTTTAACTCATTACCGACAAATTACTGTTAGTACAGTATAGTATGGTTTATACATTATAGGTACGAGTATATAATCTATAAACTTTGCGTATTGAAGATAATGGGAAATTAAAATACACTATACACTATTATTTTACTATTTACTATTAAAGAGTTGAGTATGTAGAAATTTCAAGGGAGGGGGGTCCGGACTCGAAATCCCTCGCCTTGGGTACGCCCTTATCTCTAGTCATACATGTCTGGCTTACCGATGCATTTAACCATTTTGCGAATTTTATACAGACATCTCTTCTTGCATAGCGAGCACTTCTTTATCGAGTACGTCACCTCCTTTACTTGCTGGTGACTGCTGGTCACATCGTAACAACGACTTGTCTCCATATCGTTCATAATTTCGTAATTTACTAATTACAATAAATTAAATAAATAAACAATTAGATACACTCCAAAATGTGTTCGAAATGAATACAAGACTATCTCCAACGGTAACAGTAAGAGTTTGTTGATTTTTCGAGAATGCCCTATGGCAACTGTTAAATAATATTATTTTTGTAAAACACCGAAATAACACGACTTGAATTCTCATAAGATTTGAAAATAAACTATTCGTATTATTTCAAAATTGAAATTGAAATTAGTTGTATGTATTATCAATTAAAAAATTAATAAACGCAGATATTTGATATAAAAAGTCTTTTTGTGTTTTTTTATTTATTAATTTAAAAGATTTAATTATTATTATATATAATTATTTTTTTTAATAAAATAATAAAATAAATCGAAAATTAGTAAATACTGTATACTCGTAAATGGATATATAAATAAATAGTTTTTATATGGAAATAAACAAATAAATTAAACTTAGCATTGAGTATTATTATACGAGAATGTGTAATTTATGAACGATTTCGGATTAAAAATGTATCATTAGGTATATACAAAGTTAATAAAGTCAGGATTGAATATGAAAAAATAAATGAAGGATACACAATTATTTATTTATATTTGTAAACTATTCATGTATCTTTTTTTTTTTCTAAAATGTATCAATATTTTATTCACGACATTTGAATAAAATAAATGTTGAGCTTTTTTTTTTCCATTATTTGAAATCGGAGATCCCTTACAGCCACTGGTAGATTGATGTTAATCAGTTAACCAATTTTTTTTACGAAAATATTTAATTGATAATGAGTGATCTATTGATGTATAAAAAAGTTCTACTATTGGTACTTTAGCATCTTCAAGCTTATTATTGACAACTTCAATCAAAACATAACAATACAAGCAAAATTTGTATTACCTATTCTGAAAAAAAACGTTTTTATATAACTATTTATAATTCCTATTGGTAACATCAACAATTTAGTTTTGCATGTTTCTGCACATTTCAGCATTTCAGTTATAAATATTACAGATGTTAGATTGCACAAAAAAGTTTTTAACAATCAATTGTATGTTTCATCTAAATGGCGTTTAGTATAAATGAAACGTATTTTGTTTACTTTTAGACAAAGCTTCAACCATGTATGAGGCTTCTTTTCTATTAATAATTTCAGAATGTCAAAAACTAAATTTATGTTTTAATCCTAAAACTGTGTTTGCTGATTTTAAAAAGGCAATTCATGTCGCTTTAAATAAAGTTTGACCATCATGTTGATTCCATTTAGGACAAGCATGGTTTAGAAAAATCCAATCATTGGGTCTAGTTAATGAATATAAAAATAAAAACTCTGAAATTGGTAAATATTTAAAAACATTTTGTGGACTTTTGTTTTTAAACCCGCCAGATGTCAATAATTACTTCACTGATGACTTAATTTCTATTTTACCTCAAGACTATCGAGTGGAGTGTTTTACTGACTATATATTAAAAAATTGCACATTCGAAAGCTCACAATATCCTTCGGAAATGTGGGCCTCATTTACTTATTCATTGGCGAGAGCCACCAACAGTTGTAAATCCTTTCATTCAAAAATCAATGCTATGTTTTATTCAGCCCATGCAAACATTTACGAATTTATAAATATTCTGTTGAATGTACAATGCGAAACGTATATAAAAATTAATAAGTGTTTTTATAATTAATACAAGAAATTATATAAAAGAAAAAGAAATCGGACATCAAATGCAGCTGTTGCAATCAAACACAATAACTAGAATTTAATACGTACAATGCATTTCTCATAGATTTTTACCAATATAAAAATTGTTATTTTATCATTATCTATATTTATTAAATTATACATAAATCATTCATATTATATTATACCCCTACATTATTATATATGTGAGTATATTAAAAAATATTTAAAAAAAAAAAACATTTTTAACCATACCTGTTTAATTTTTTGTTACAAACAGTCCTATAAGTCTATAAAAATGGAAAGGAAAATGTTTTTATTTTTAAAAAAATTTGACGGGACTCAGTTAGTATTAAAACATGGACTCAATCAGTATTATACCTAAAATGTCACTGGACTCAATTAGTATACACCCCAAAAACAACCCGGGACTCAATTTGTCATAAAAGGTTGTACTGGGACTCAGTTCGTATGCAGCCGGCGACGAGTACAACATTGTACAGTATTGGCGAATACAATACAATCCTTAAACAAATACGCGTGCAAACGAATAAGAACGTACGCACAACATCCGCGGCGACGATGAATTACCGGTGAATCGTTAATCGCGCGTCATAAAATATGCACTCGAGCGGTTAAAACCACTTAGACCAGCGTTTCCCAAACCATGGGTCGCGAAATTTTTTTCATGGGTCGCCACTCGCGGTCACGATTACGGTCGTTTTAGTCGTAAATTGATACCTCTACAATATAGTCTATATTGTATGATAATGTGAAGTCTAACTTAATTTGTTTTTTTTTTTTTTTTTTAGTAAGGGGTCGCGTACCCAAAAAGTGATTAAGTTTATGGGTCGCCATTGCAAAAAAAATTTGGGAAACACTGACTTAGACCGTGCATCGAAATGCATCAGACTGTTGACCGCTGCAGCTGATTACGCAAAGTAGGTGTTCACGTTTGTTATACTACGCGTACGCGTTGTGGTGCATTTCGTGCGTGCGAGGGATGATCGGAGTGACTGCGGTTTTCACTTTTTAACTACTTTGAGTACAGAAACGTTTAGTGAACAAAGTGAACATAGAATTTCGAACATCGCAAACAATTTTTACATCAAGGTGCTAGTGCACCACATTTCACCGCCGTCCCGGGTTTCGCGTGTTTGTACGACACGAGAAAACCGCTGTCGCGTAAAATTCTGATAGTGCAGCGCGAGCGTATAACGGCGTACGACCGGGGTCGAGAACAAAGGGACCCGACGCCAACGGTTCGACTGCGGGACGTAATGCGATTTGTTTTCGCATACGTTTGTCCGTAGGCGCACCGTGTGATGGTCTTTAATTTACGATGTTCACAGGCGTTTGATCGTATTACCCGTTACGTTTGTTCCGTAAACAGCTTTGCCGGCTCGGAGCCGTCGACGCACCCCGGGTAAAGATGGGCCGCCCTTCTGAAAAGTTATATCGCTACGTCGCTAGCGTACGAGAGCAGGGGGTGGGCCAACCCAAATTATGTTGCGAGCCGCTTTGGAAATACATTTCGATCCCGCGGGTTGCATATGAAATTATTTTAGCATTTTGCCCGGATACAAAAACGATTCGGAGTGAACAGGATCAATCCATATTATAAAATAAATTTTGATGTATTCATTATTTGAAACAAACGGAACTATTTTTTTTTGTTTTTATCACCGTATTCTGAATCTAATTCTTTCGAGAACTCTTTAAACCGTCGGATCGAATGTATTCACTGTTTTTATGACTACTTGCATAAACACCGACAGCACTTGGGAACAAAGATTTTGTCGAATCAAACGGTTTGTTGCGATTACGTTGTTGAAAATACCGGCTTCCGCGTTGTGCGGGCATTCCAGAATATTTTATTGGCAGAAAAATACATTTTTTTTTTTGTAAATATTTGATAAATCTCGCGGGTCGCAAAGGCTGGTCGCGGGTTGGCCGTCCCTGGTATAGAGCAATTTCATCTTACCGCATCGAATTTTAAATACGATCGCGTCCTGTATAAACGATCGTTTTTGCGATTCCAACGAACCAACGCGTTCTAGACGTTATATGTTTATTTATGTTTCGACTGCTCGATTTTTTTTCTCCTTCGGTTTTAGAGTCTGCGATGTTTCGTCATGTGCAGTCGTACGCACACGCGCACACGCATGCACACACGTATACCACACACAAACTATGTGTATATATATATATATATAGTGTACGTGTTCGTTTTAAAAACGCTGTCCGAGCCGATTATTATTTATTACGAACTCGGGTAGTACGAATTCCGTTAGGGCGACGGCGGCGCGGGCGGTAGAAAGAAATGCAAACGACGCAGACGTCTCGGATTTCGTCGAGAATCGTACCGGTCGGATCGTCGTTCCTCAACCGCTGTAATTCGCACCGTGCACACGCGCTTGCTCGTGCGTCGAGTTAATCGTATTACAAGTCGGGCCGTGCCGGTTAAGAGCAAACCTGCCCCGTTGAACGTTCGCGATTAGCTGTTGTAGTTCAAAGGAAACCGCAAAACGTGCTGCGTGCGCAGAAACCCTGCACCCAACCGCTGTGACGTAATAACGTTCGGGCGACGGGACGGGATGTACTGTTGGCGGATACATCGCGACGCCAATCGCTTCACCGTACTTACGATACGCGTTGCGTTTGAAACGTTTTGCTCGCCGTGTCCGCGCGTGTAAGCCGCGCGCGTGTTTCGGCGTGTACCAACGACGTTTGCATTAAATCCTGGTCGCCGTGTTGTTGCCCTTGTCGTGCAATCTGTTTCGTCGTGTCTTGGTTCGTTTCGCAGCGTTTTGTTTCCGATTTTCTTCGCCGAGTTCGCGGTCACTACTAAAATACCGCGGCGACAACGCGAAGGTTCTAGGACACGTCGGCCCTTTGTTTGTTGTTTCTCCGTCGTCGTCGATATCGTATGCGAATTCCCAGCGTTGTTAAGCGAACACAACATAATCGCGCATCGAACAGCGACCAGCGAATTTGTTGGTTCCAAAATACGTCGGTCCATCAACGACGGGGGTTGGATTAAATCGATTTCATGTTCGCGATTCGGCCCACGCATTCGAGCCGGTCGAACAGTTTAGATTTAATTTTATGTGCGAAACCAGTAAATCCTACACAGCGAACACTTAACTACTCCGTTACTATTACACCGCAGCTACAGCGGGCTCCAATATAATTACAATGCATGCACAGATGTGTTCGGGCGGAAATGCATTCGACGCAGACGTCTCGAAGGGACGTCACTCTTTAGATTGCATTGCGCATATTTTAGATACAGTTGTTGAAAAATATTCGTTCGACGTGCGCCCCCGAATGCCCGAAGAAAGTTTTACGGCTGTACGCGCAAAGTATGCATTACTCGTAAAGAAGTGGCTAATCGTTGTTCGAACGATTTTATCGGATGCGATCATAAACTATTATCGTAGCAAAGAAAAATTAATAAAAATAAATTGTTGCAGTGATGTACCGGCAGAGGGTGTGCGGGAGACGAAATCGATTTCCTGGGCAATAAACCCTTAGATCGCGTCTACGCGGGACGGACGCGCGGCGTCGAACCGTACGTAGTACGCACGACCTACATTATTACTGTTGGATCCAGCTGTTGTCCGGCGGAATAAATTAATAATAACCACCGTCCGTCGGTCAACGGTGAATTATAATTTAAACGCAAATGTACATATTTATACAGGTCAGTAGCGGTGGCCGTGAGCAAGCCAGGCGGTCAGCGGATTGGTGTGGTGCGTGATCAATTAATAATTTAGACGTTGCGCTCCTCGGCGATGTTATTTTTGTTATTACTGCTCCGGTGTCGTAATTGACCTGCGTCCGACCGCAGCAGCTTCGTAGCCGCCGTCATTGGGTCGTGTCGAAATACGACCGAACTAATCGAGATTCGTAAACCGAACGCTCGTTTGAAATCAATTAATTTCCGATTCAAATCCACGGCGCGTACACGTTATATTACGTACGTGCTGAGGCGTATTCAGAATTTTTTTTTTTTAGTTTTGGGGGGGAGGTTTAAAAAAAATGTAAAATTAAATTTTTTTGAATTTTGTGTGTTTTTGTTATAATCATGTATTAAAAATTTTCAGGGAGGATGGGATGGTTATAACCCTTTGGATACGCCATTGCGCACGTATGCACAGTACGCGTATCAAATGCACTAGTACCGCCGCCAGTGCTCCGTCTAGTAACAAAAATTTATCGCGTTTTACATGTTCAGGGACACCGTTCGGGATGGGCGTCGGGGATGCTGTCACACGTTCGTTTGTTCGACCGCGTCCCCGGATCGTCTGCCCGTGTGAGAATTTGCATTCCGCCGAGACAAATTTACGAGCACGGTTCTGAAACGGTTTCGTTGTAAAACGATCGCCGGTCGCCATTTGGTTTTTACGGTAACAACTCGATCGAAGACTCCCGAACAATCCCACTCCTGTAAAGCCCGTCAACGAGCACTGATATGGTTCAGGTGATTTTACGTAAACCATTTTCAGGCACATGCGGTTCAAAGGCGAAGTGATGGAGACTTCCCGCGAGAACGCGATACCGTGTAGACCGTGACAGCAACCTTAAATGTTGGTATTTTTTTTTTTCTTTCGATTTACTAGAAAAATCGGTGTTCGAATCGGAGACCCGGGAGAACCTATTACACGTCGACACGACGAGGAACGCGGGGCGGACGATTGATTCACGAAACCCGCAAATTCTGGAATACGTAATCACGCTGACTTGCACACGGTCATGGGGTTTCGAAGGTTTTTCGCTTTTCGCATCAAAAAACACGTACGTAATAATATTGGTGGCGCGCACGTACACGGTCCCGCATAATACGGACCGGCCCGTGAACGAGTGAGTTCGGCCGCACGTGCGTTAAAATCGATGCTCGCGCCGATGTACCGTGATTAGCGTGTAAATTAATTAAACGTGCGATTCGTGTACAACTAATTCGGCAATATCGAGACCCGCGATCGACTGTGCGATATGGAAAACAGCCGAACGGAACCGGCGTACAACGGGCGAATACCGTGCGCGTTCCGATCGGATGTTTTCTTCAACTCGGAGGTTGGTTAAGGTAAGGCGCGAATCAAACGTGAGAGAGTCCGAGTTAGGGAAGAACTTTGCCGAAGCCGAATGACGGCGCGGTGATGTATCGCAATTTGAATAATTCGGACTGAGAACGCAGCTCATTGTGTGCGCTCTGGTGTTCGTAACATGCGAGTGCAAGTTCTGTGCAGGTTTACGTTGGTATACACAAAGAACCTGTGCCGTGGTACGAGTTGAAAGGGACGACGTCGCCAAATTGTTAAACTATCCCGTGCGAGTGTCCGCGAAAATCCGAAAAGTTGTTTAAACTTTATCAATTCGTACGCTAAAATGTATTGTTGAAAAGTGTAAGATTATCCGAACGCGAACAAAAAAAAAAAAACACCTGTAAAGGTTTTTCTCTTGACGAATAAATAATAAATGTTCCCCAGTCTGGTGTTTATAACCATTGTGTCTACACGGTGCGCTGTTGTAATCCGTCGCAAGAAAATAACTACGTTCGATATCTCGCCGACATCGGAATCCGATCCGCCCGAAATCATCGAAACCATTTTTTATTTGAAAACTGCATTTCATTAATATCTTATAAACGGGCACGAAATACAAACATAATCGTCTAACGCAAACATTATAATATTCGTGCGAATGCATTATTTTCTGTCGCTTTTGCGCGTCGATTTCGTTCGGCAGGAAAATGTTTGATGTACGTAAATGTTTGAAAGCGTTTCCGTCGTAGCACCTCGAGGTACAGATCTATACCGAACGTTAACCACGGTTTTTTATTTACACACGAAACAAGTTTAAGCAAACGGTTTAACCAACCGGGGATACGGGAAAATAGGCTTATTTACGGGAGCGGGGGTAAATTGAAGATTTTGTGAAATTGTCAAACAAATTCAAACAAATGACGAACAAAACATCTGCAAAATAATTTTCTAGAATATCTTTGGTGAGGCGACGACTGGGAACACGTACGTGTTGATGACACTGTTGCGGATACATATTCTGTTATTGAATAATACAAACACGGATTGTTATGACGTCAATGGCGCGAAAAATAAAGGTATGAACACGCGCGCGCACACTGTATATGCACTCCGTCCCGCGTTCATCTGAACGTTTTTCATCGGCTCAAGGTCGCAGACGCGAAAATCAATTCAGTTTAACGACAGGATTAAAATAACGCTTTCGTGCGTACACGTGTGTACAAGCGTAGAACGCGTTACTGTACATGAAATCACGGTGAGATTTTTTTCTTTCTCTCTGATGACGGCATACGCTGTTAAGTACCCGTAGTGTACATGACGTGTTTGTGGGTAAGTTTTGCGCTTCACGTGAAAAAAAAAAAGATTGCTTTCGGTGACAGATTTCGTATATTTTTTTGTTTGATTTCCCGAAGCACACCGCACACTAGGTATAGTTGTTGTACATCACGTAACGCGTCGTTAGGTTATTCCTGCGCACGAGAACAACGTTGAACATTTATCCGGTCCGCGTCGAGTAAGGTCCTGGGAAAACATGCGATAAACGGTTTGTTATAATTTTTTAATTTTTATTTTTTTCTTCATCCGAGTTGCTCAGATAACGGCTACGGCGTTGTACAAGTTTGGCGGATTCCGTGTTTTTACCTAAATGTTCGCGCGCGCATCGAATACCCGTTGCAATTCAATATTATTTCGCAAAGTTCTTTCGTTTGACCGCTAAACGAACACGATGCGCGCCACCTTTGTTTTTTTTTATTCGTGCATTGTATTGCGTTTATTATTCATCACGATTTCATACTTTACACGCGTGCACACAACGATTGGAAATTCAACGATTGGTAATTAACTGCAAATCGAATTACGTCTGCTATGGCATACGATGTGGGCGACGTACGGTGAAATAAAAACGCAAAAACATTCACTGTACCGCTGGCGCACATGGATGAAAGGGTTGGCAGTAGTGCTTGACTGGAGGGGGGATGGAGAACCCCTACTAATTTTCAGACATTTTAGCGTCCCTCTACTATTATTACGTTATAATTTTTATGCTTAACAAGTCTTGGGGACGCTATTGTCTTTAAAGTAAACAGTCCCCTTCTTTAATTTTGCACTGGTTGGGGGTGTTTTCTCTATCGTTACAATATTTCGTAAAATAAAAATATTTTATTCGTCCCGAGCGGTACTGTACCGGTAACAATAATAATTCCGGTCCGTCCTTCCGTCACGATTGGACTGTTAATCATTTATATTAAAATTAATCATAAAATTCGATGCCCCGGTTGTACCGGTGTCTAAACGAGGGCAACACTTAATTATACTTTACACATCACAATAACCAATGTTGCGTTCGACGAAACGCACCTGCGCGAGAGAATCGTACAAATATTACAATACGAAGACCGTCGACTGGGAACAGTGATTTATTCACAAAAATAATCGATCAATCGCTGCAACAACGCGCCCTCGCAATGTTCGTCGTTTTTAGCGCCAGTAAGTGTATTTAAGTACTACGTAGAAAAAAACAAGAAAAAAAGATCTCTGACAGAAATATCCCCTCCCGTTGATACAGCTCGCGGATTACCGAGTCCAAACGTCACGATGCGATGAGACGTATAAAATAAATCCATCGCTTTTCTTTACGCAATAAGTCTTTAATAAAAGTTGTAAAAATTTTATTCGAATCGGATCGCGTTGTACCGCGGGTGTTAGCGTTTTATTTCGTAAACCGAATTCGATACCGTGTTGTGTGTAAAGTGTGTTCGTGAAATCCTCGGGATCGGATTGTTCGCCGTTCGAGGATAATAATGATCGGCACTGTTTTTAGAGCTGTGAACAAACACCAGCCGCGTTTTCGGCGCGACGTTTTTTCTTTAACACTCGCTTTATTTACCGAATATTGTTGTGTACTCCGTCGTTTCGGCGTTTCTAGATCGATAGTATTATTATTATTATTATCATCACTATTGTTGTTGTTATTATTATTATTATTATGAACCGTATTGTTAATAGCTGAAAACATCGGCGTATTGTAATCTCGCACAAGAAAGGGATGATAATAATAATGATTGGAAATCTACTAATGCACCGGGAACACTATTGTCATAATATTTGAAAATATCGTACCGCAGCGGGTCGTATGGAAACGATCGCGACGCCCGAGAATAAATAATAATAACAATAATAATAAAATAATGCATGAGATATTCGGTACGAGGTTCGCAAATCTTCGCGTGCACCCGTATAACATGAAATACGTAGCCAGACGTCAAGGGACAGGTGCGAGTCACTGGAATCTAGACCCTTTCCGAGATTTTGGAACGAATCGCATTTTCCGCTATTACATTATAGTCCGATCGTAATATTAAAACATACGTGTATGAAATGTATAATGCACTGCATTACTGTACACACCTGTATTATACTTAAACTCGTGTTTTCGCGCACGAAGTGTACCTACACGCGATCCTGCACGTAAAACGTACAACACAGTTTTATGTTTACGACCGCAGTACGAATATATGAAATGACACATGTGCAAAGCACGGGAAGTAATGAAGTACATCGGCATCGCTCTCAGTTATCTGTACGCGACTGCAGAAAATATTTGGTTTTTTTTTTATCCAGACGTTTGATCACATCGGGTTCAGGGAGTACGGATTTATTCTCACGATCACGAAAACTCATGAAAATGATAAAACAATACAACTATATTTCTAAGTGTAAATCAGTAGAATTTATTCACGAATATTATAATGTATATTATATTCGTTCGAATGTTTCAAACTGTATTGCGATTCGACTGTAGTCGTTCTTCGATTATTAGCCGTACCCATCTGTTTAGGTATTCAAAATTATTATATTTATTTTAAATATCATTGTTCCAGGCGCTTTATGTTTATTTGAAAAAGCTAATAATGTTGAGTTCACGGATACCGCTGCTACGAAGTGACGTTTAAATAAAAGTTTTTTAAAAACGATCGTACTTTTTCTTCTTGATCATCTCGACCTCGTGAACAGACGTTAAACGTTTGAGTACAGAAGACAGCATTAATTATAATCGGGCGTTCGTTTTCGTACGTTTTTCATTTTTCGTTTTGCTTCTTCGGAACACGAAAAGAATCGAAACATACTTAAATATTGCGCTGTTTTCCGTCGATCGCGTTTGACGGCATGCGTTTCAAACGGGAATGAAGTGGACAAACAATGCGTATTGCGTACGATCACGGGGTGTTTTTCCGTCAAACAATAACAGTTTCCTACTTTTTAAGCGTATAGGATATTGTGCGTGTGTAAAACAGGAATAGAAATCGAATTCATACAACGGAATATCGTATCGTACACGTGTACATTTATACACAATTATTGTTACGGATAGGGTAATTGCTCGCGTTCGGATGTACACCTAGCTACCCATCGCAATACACGTACACGTGTCAGTGACGTATATAGGGAGGCCTAGTGGGCTACAAACCCCCCCTCCCCCCTTGAAATGTTTTAAAAAACTTAAAAATTATTTTAAACGTTTGTTATATTTTAATGGTGCTTTATGCTTATTTAGAATTTGCGTCCAACGTCAAATTGTTTTGGGACATTCTGTAAATAAAATGTAGATAAGCACCAATCGTGTCTTGTTAGTAATTCTTGGATAGTAGCGGCAATTTAACTCTGTCCACAGTAGCCCCTCCCGAATATATTTTCTGTATACGCCACTGACGCGTGTGTTTGTAGGTCATTCGTGATCATATCCGGTGGCGGATACGTGTGTATTTTTTATTATTACTACACGAGCGCACACAAACGATACGGACGATGATGACATTATTACCGTTGCCGATGCAACGCGCGCGCGTACGTAATGCAATGTACAGCGAAGTGCCCCGTACGACGTTTTGTCACCACTGCTGCCAGTGAGAAGTGCCAGCCCTTGGCCCTAGGTCGCACCGGACCCCGCGTTTGTACGGGACCCTACAAATTATGTATTACGAATATCACTCTATCTATAGATAAAAATAACATAGTCCCAGCACGCAAATCGCAGCCCCCGTGGTCGTGTGGTTTTTTCAGGAAACGGGTTGTTATCGACGAAAATCGAAACGGTACCTTTGACGGTAACGGTAGCTTTGAAGTATTGTAAGATTGCACTTGTAAAATTGTTTATCGTCGACGACGGTTCGAAGTATAGTAATAGTTATACATATATTTAGTTTGTGCGTTAAACACGGACAAACATCGATATTTCTATAAGCGAATAAATCAATAAATCAATACACGTATATATATATATATATGGGTCCCCGAAAAACTCTGCGAAAACTGTCGCGATCCTTCGTATCGTTTAAACGGATCAATACGCGTGAACGCAAACCGAACGGGTCGCGTGCGATTTTATGCGTACTGAAGTAAAAAAAAAAAAAACCATAACACCACCGTGCGGTTGGCCCGGGCCTGGTTTGGGCGAACGCGATGTTTAATAAAAAATGTTTACATTTTTTATCGGTCCAAAACGAACGTCGGCGACGAGGTGCATCGGTTTTCGGTTTGCGACCATTACTGTTAACAATATCACACGCGTATAGTTTATCCGTTACGTTACGGATTGATTATCCATTCCTACGGTACGCGCGACTTCGTCGTCCGGTTCGCAAGACCAGATTTTCCATTCGGTCCGTCGCATTCGTACCGTCGTCGAAACGAGTCGTATTTTTTTTATTTTTTATTTTTTTTAAATATATTTTCAATACCGGACCTGTCGCGACGTATGCCCGTGTACGTGTACGGTCATTACGGAGATAATAATAATATTTTAAGACGGGCGCAATTACACGGTAAAATCGTTTGTTGTACGCGTACAATGCCGTACAATAGGCGTGCACGTACGCGCTGCTACGGAATAAAATAGTATACAATAACAGTAGCGGGTAGAGCACCGGCGGAAAGTCTCGCGCATTGTTCCCCGAGTAAAACGCGTTTTGACGTTGTAACGAAACAGTTATTCCGTGCGCTCGTCGAACGGGCCGCCGACCCACCGTTGTTACAACACGCGTGCAACAACGATATTAGCAATAATAACCGATCACCGTACGAAACAATTGGTACGCTTTTCGCCCGTCTTAATTGTTATTACCAAGTTATTATCGCCGTACCGCCGCCGTAAATGATTTGTCGAACCCGCCGTCGCGCGCGAAAATATAATTTCAATTTCTCCAAAGATATCCAGCACCCGGCACTGCCGCCGTCTTCTTGCTCGCTATGAACTCGGTACGTCGTTCATCGCGAGTGCAAGAGGTACACGTGACGTTTGTAGGAACACAAATGTTCACGACGGACGTTGGACGCAACGAGCGTGGCGCGCGTAGCGATCAGAAGAGAAAAACATCGTGTCCGTCATCAACTGCTTTTACTGCAACGGTCGTCCGCGGGAATCTATGCGAAAAAAACGCTACTTTTCGGTAGAGACAAAACGGTTATTTATCTATCCATCCACACGCCACACCAACGACAATTAACCTCCAAATGTGATTGCCAGTCGTGTTTTTATTCACATAGGAGGTGTTTATAAACATTTCTAAAACGTCGTACACATAGGACCTTAAGTGTTCACATTGGAGGTGTTCCAGAAACGTTTATGATTAGCCCCGCACAAGAGAGATTATCGATTTTATATTTCATTAAACCATGGAAGGAAGACAGGTAGCACGTAGGAGTTTTATTCGTATCAAAGGTAATTTTTTTCCGAATTTAGTGATACCAAAACTTTGATCTGATAATTTTTCACGTGGGAGATTTGTTCCCGCGGACGACGTATTGTTAATATATTCAAACGAAAATGCGCGCGCGCCTTGCGTCCAAATGTTTTACACGGGTTTCCGAACCGTGGTAGCGACGAAAAAACAATTGAGCAACATGTTGTTCTGCCGCATTCGAACGATTTCGTTTTCCCAGACAGGAATAAAAAATAAATAAACAGCTCTAAGCGAATAAACATTGGCCTCGCGGTCGACAAAGCTTGCACGACGCGCGTTACAATACTCCGTAATATAGTTCGTAAATTTGGTTAAGGGTTTCTGTTGACGCGCACTAATGGCTCGGGGAAAGCCGATGTATGTTTTCCTTTGAACCGTTTGTTATTGATTTATATGGCATTTTGTAACGCGTATCGGGGCGTACGCGACGAAGACGTTTTTCAAACCGTACATTATTATGATATATTTGGTGCTCCACAGCTTAGAAGTGTTAAAATGTCACTTTGCACCAAAATGCCTCTCCCATGGGATACTATCACCGGTTGGTGTAAGTATACATTTTTCATTAGTCGCATTGTTAATACAAAACATTGCATTTAACGGCCTAGTACGAGTGCAGTAATACCGTTGGAGTTTTATAACTTTTCTTTGGACTCTAAAAGCTTAGAGAATATCGTCCTCCCTCCATCCTGTGCGTACATGTCGTGTTCATATTAGTAGACTAAAAGCCCGTTCGGTTTCCCGACCAACAAAAGATCAAAAGGGATGAACATGACGTTTATTTGCTCTATTTCGCGTCATCGTTGATTTCGAGTTCACAAACGTTTGATAAACTATCAATACGTGATGTGCAATCGACTTAAACGCAACATTTGATTAATATTTCAATTTAATTGGAAGCAACGCAAAAAAAAAAAAAATAATAATAAAATAAAATTGCATTTCATTTTTAAAATATAAAAACAGTTTATTAATCTTAAGTTTCTATTATTATTTCCTAGTTGTTTTATGTAGTCATATTGTATTGTTATTATAATCGCTGAGGCATATATTTTATGCGCCTCTTAAATAAAAAAAAAAAAAGTTTCTATTATTTTTTTTTACATTTTTTTTTCAGCAAATGTGAACCGATGATTTTTCAGATATCTATTGTCAATATATATGTATACAAGTCAATAGAATACTTTGAAAAAAAACGTTATGATTTCGGGTTGTTATAATACGCGCACGGGTACCGATTTCACTTCATGAGGTATACTAGTGCTTTTGTACACAACGTTTCATATAAAATTATACGATATAGATGACAACGCATATTTTTAAGGTCGGTAAAAATGTTGACCTCCATTGTCCAATCAGAAGGGCACAGTGATTTATTTTGTTTGCATTTAAATCTAAATATTTAACTTGTACCTCGGGACTTGTCCTTTTTCCCCGTCGGGCCATCACGTATATACGGTACACAGGCAATAGGAATATTATATTTATACGTGTGTGCATACAACAAGGCACGAATAGACACGTCTTGGAAGTGGAAAAAATAATAGTAGTGCGACGTTCACGGTACCGCTGATACACTGCAGACACGCGTTCGATGTACGTAATATATAGTTTCATCGAACGAAAAAAAAAAATAAAAACATATTTAATATTCGATTATAATATAGAACTAGTCCGAACGTTGTAGGTCAAATTCGCAGCATTCGTTCGATTCATGTGCGTATAATATGATCATTCCTGGTGGAAAACAAACGTATTTTCGGTGAATGTCTATTGTTTTTTTTTTTTTTTTTGCGAGTACCTACCTACATCGCTATACACAAGCACGTTTTCCTTTTATTTTAACGCGCCTATGATGGTATCGTTAAATCGTATTCGGCCCAACATCTGCAACGTAGTCTCACCGTAGTAGTCGAATCACTGTGCAACAGCGATACCCATTTCGTTTGCCGACCGATGACGGTGTTTCGGGTGAACGTTTTCATTTTGACGACCAACAACGGTGATCTCAAGAGCGTTTTACACGTTTCTCTCGACCGAAACACCACCGACAATATTTTTGTCGGACGAGAGAGAATTTCGGGAAAAATGCAGAATTTGTTATTTTCTTTTGCGCTCTTGTACCACGTGCGCACGGACTACATCATTTCATCCGTCTTCTTCCGACCCTGTCCAAGTAATACTACATCGTTGTCGTGCATTCACTTCACATCCGTTTTATGAGGTCCTTTTATAACCCCGAAAAAATATATAATAAAAATCATAAATATTATATATAACCTCGCATGAGGTGTTTTTGTTTGTAACAAGAAATACCTTTTTCCCGTCTGTTGGACAAAATTGTTATAGGAACTTTTTTTTTTTTTTTTTTTATAAGACGATCCAGATAGATAAAAACGAAAACCGAAAAAATGTAGTGGAGATCGCAAAAATTCAATTCGATTCTATTTCGCTGGTAAAACGTTTGAAAAAGGGAACCAACGACGAGGAGACCAAACAAGTAATTGAAACACATAGCTCGTATTTGCCATTCTCGACCTATAGCGTAAGTAGGCGAGCAGGTATATAACATATATATATATATGTGTGCGATAAATTGCGTGGACCGAATGAAACTGCTTACGAAGGGATAAAAAATGTTAATGTTATTATTATTATAAAATACAAAAATTTTGACCGCATATTTTTTACGGAACACGACAAATAATTTCCTGAACAAAACCGATTTTTTCGACGCATATTTTGCCTGTTGTTTTATACGTACATACAAGCACTACGAAACATGAATTGGAACTAATTATGCATTTGTAATTAAATTTTATGTATACAATAACATTTGAGTATAATAATTTAAAGCAGATGGATATGAATAATTTTTTAATCGCTCACCGTGTTGCATATCTGATACGGGATATGAATTGTTCAAGCGATGGTAATTTGTGTCACTAATATCGCATGCATTTTGCCCTACCTACTAGTAGTGAAAGTTACAAATGTATTTTGCTCCGCGCCTTCTCATCATGTAATCAGCGCCACTGTGCACTCGGCCAAAACGGTAGTTCGTACCAAAGGAATTATGGTATATTGTTATTTGTTTTAAACATATTTAATATGGATTTTGATTTATCGTTTAGAAATGAAGATGCATTATTTTATATGTAGTTCGAAGAGACATAATGACACCGGAGTGGAACGGAGGCTTAGGTCATGAACATAACAAGGATGAGTGGAAATAACAATGGAACAAAGTGAAAACGACTAGTGTTGACAGCTAAGGGTCTAAATGGCTTGTAAAAAAAAAATTGATTTCTCATTTGCCATAGCAATATATTTTCCAAAAGCGTAAGCTTTAGCCGAACAAGTTTTTATATCAGGTGTAGCTTAATCGCATTGTTCCACTAGATTATAGCCTGTTGAACTATGTTGATGGTGTAACCTTCAAATAACGATAAATATTTGTCTCTAAAGTCTCTGATACTTTGTCCAATGCGATATAAATCCATTGCAACTTCAACTAAAAACAGATACTATTATTACGTGTGAGTACTGTGATAAGCAGGGCTGGCGGAAGGCATATGCGGGCTGTGCATTCGCACGGGGCGGCAATATTGTAGGGGCAGAAATATGACCAAGGTTATTCACAATATTTCTAGTTTATAAGACTTTAAGACTTAAAATTTCAAATTTTTTACTACATTATAAACAGAAAAAATAGAAAATATCAGAGATTTCGCAAATTCCAAAGAAAAAGAGTGTTTCAATTATAGTTAGAATCACTATTTTTATAATAATAATAAAAATTACATCAATATACTTTGTAAATAAAAAAATATACTCTAATTATGTTTAACTTTTATTTTAATTATGAACATATATCTAAGATAATAAAATATACTCATTCACACAATACATATTATTTTTGCACCAAACATACATAAAACAAAACGAATCATGGATCATACTTATGTGTATTGTAATTATTTTTTTTTAACTATTTCCCATTAATTATTTAAATTATTTCTAAGTCATCTTATAATGATTAAGATAATTACAACTTGTTACGTTACACGTGACCTGAATACTTATATAACTGTTGTGAAGTACGTAAATTATTTGTGCACGATCAAAAAATAGATGTATTAGGGCGACAATATTATAAACTGACTACAAGGCGACTACATTTCTAATGCCAGCCCTGGTGGTAAGTATCGGTCCGACACGACGTGTGACGTATCCATGTCATAAATCTCGTGTTCGATTATCGATCGGGATGTCCGATTGATAAAACGGAACAGCTTTAAAGATTAGTTTTGTTATCAGTTGTGGCGTGCATTACATGCTTACCTTTTTAAACGTGACGCCGATCGTATACAATGGTTTTTTTTCTAATCATTTTTGCCGTAAATAACATACACCTAATTATTGTTGTAAGAATAATAATATCATATTCAGTAATATTTCATTAGTGATTTAGTAGTAGTTCAAGTAGAGAGTTTTTTCAACGTCCTGTTGGTTAGAAATACGTGTAAAGACAATAGTAGCTATACGAGTACTTTTCGAAATATTTTTACATTTAGATAACGATCGTACGATTATTTCGATAAGAATATCCTCGTAGTATTCTTATGCGTGTCATACTAGTTGACTACAGATTATGTCTTATCATATAATGATGTATAAGTATCATATTAATTGTACTCTTATCGGTAATATCATGTTTGCGGCCTTGTGATATACAATACAGAGAGAGAAACCGGATTTTGCGGGGTACATCACTGAGAAAAAACGCCTTCGAGAAAAATGATGTACCAAATCCTTATAAAATAAACCGCGTCATTACCATCGATGCCGTAAGACCTAACCAGATTGACCCAAGCAAATGACGACGAAAAAGACTACTGGCCATCCGACACGTGTGAGTCCGAACTTCAACCGGGCACCGGAGGTCAGTATAGAGTAAGTTTCCACGCTGACTTAGCAAGTTGACGTAGCAGGTCATCAAATATCAACTTACCCGTATCAGATATTAACTACATGACTATTGACTTTCGTCTACGGATATAGACAACGAAACGGTAATTATTCACTCTTATTCGTGTGCACTGTAGTGCGTAATAAAATCGTCAACGTAATGCGTAGTCTTTAGAACCGCTTATGCACTCATAATTTTAATATTTACACTTTATTAAAGAAAAAAAAAAAAATCTAAACCAAGTACTGGAAACCAGTTATTGTTAATTAAACATCCGGGTACATCGGTAGTAATGCTGTGACTGATAAATATACACCATGTACAATGTAAATAATCATCGCCTACCGTGTATTGCTAAAGATTAATGCGTTCCGTCGTAACGTTTGGTGCGAGCACTGCGGACCGAACGGTGTGAAAGCGGCACGCCTAATAGGAGCTTAATCATCGTACAAAAAATACTGCCGCAACTCCGCGTGTGTACTGTTATTGTGGCCGAAATCGATCAAAAGTGTTTTCAACCATCCCGGGTTTGGGAAATATTATTTCCGTCGATACATTCGGAAAACAACGTTCGTCTACGGTTTATGTGCGTTGCACGAGTAGGAGGGGAGGAAGTAATAAAATGCACTTTCTGAAGAACGGAGAGTTGGTCTACCGATAAACTTTCGAGCGCACACCCGTTAAAATGTTTCTTGGTAAATCCTGTCACGATTCCAACATCGCAGGATGTGTCGGATACTGGGGATTGGTTTTCGAGTTTGGGCCATTTGCCATGGTTTTCCTCCTCTACGCCACCGAATAACGCTTCCTCCCCCGGGGGGTTCAATCAAACGTTTGATAAACTGGCGTGGCGATACCACGCGATCGTATTTTCAACGTCGGAACACCCGTTTTCCGCTTTTTTTAATCTACCCCTGTGCGCGGTCGTGCGCGAATAAATCAAGTATATGGACTCAGTTATTCTATTATTCGGATTCGCGTA
This sequence comes from Sipha flava, assembly GCF_003268045.1. Classification (NCBI taxonomy): domain Eukaryota; kingdom Metazoa; phylum Arthropoda; class Insecta; order Hemiptera; family Aphididae; genus Sipha; species Sipha flava. The sequence goes on from NW_020272867.1 coordinate 170,918, forward strand.
TTATTAACGGGTCGACGACGACATACGCGGGTCACGGGGCGACGATAATATTTTGTGTAAGACTATGCGCGTCTCGGAAAACGTGCGACGCGAACACGGTAACAGGTCGCCCGAGGACGAGTAGGTTTTTAAACGTGTCCCTGGACGATCGTTACCGATAGCAAAAAACGGTGGAAACGATGTTTGTCCGAAACGAAAGATCACAAGTCGCTTGTCCGACGGTTCGCTAAGAATTTCCGTTCGTTCCCGGGCTTCCGGGGCCTCGGTCCGTCCCTGCAAGTGGCGTGCGCGTACCGCGAAACGGGTTTGGACGGAGTGGAAACGCGATTGCACATCATTCGTCGCCGTTGTAACGATTGTTACGTATTATTAGTCCACGTGTAATACGTATATTGCTGAGCGGACACAATGTTCCAACTAGGGCATAAATCGTATTTCACTGTTGTCAATCCCACAGCTAGTGCCGAGTATGTAAGTCGCGGCAGTTCGGCCACGACGTCCATCGATGGATACATTGGATCCAATGTAGCTGCAATCCGTATTGTTTGTTTTTTTTTTTTTATGTAGTAAAGTCCGTAGTTCGTAAATCGTATTTAAACGCGCGTATTAAATATTGATAACTAAATCACTCAACATTGGTTTGTAGTATTAAGACATTTCATTTTATGCTCCCGAGCTACGGTACAATGCGTTCAAAAGGACTAGTAAACCTTCCCTGAACATAGTAAACTTCACTGTCGACGAGCGGCGGTCCGAACTGTTTTCGCATCGAGACGGACGTCTTAACCGGAGCAAACGGCCGGGTGTACATCATGTTTCGCCCTTGCGAACGCGACGAAACGTCTTTCAAAGCTTTTTCGCGTTCGCGTCGCACCCGGCGTTGACGCGCCGTTTTTCCATTTTTTCGAACGCGTTCGAATCGCGCGGTTCGAAAGAAACGGTTTGCCTCGGGGAAATGTCGTCGACGCGATGTGCGCTCGAGAGCTTTGCGCACAGAATCAGTCCAACGATTCTAGGCCGTGTACAAGGGCGCCCATAGGAAAATTCTCAAGGAAGGACAACATTTATCAATTTATTCATAAATAGGAAAGACCCACGATATTGGAAGGGCCTTACAATTTTACATTATACTATTACATTATATATATATATATATATCAAACTGGAAGACTTTAAAATAATAATTATCTAACCAATTTACTATAAAAGTAATTTATTGAAATTTTTATTTAATTAATAATATAAATTGGACATTTAAAACATTAGTTATATTTATTAAAATATTAATTTACAAATATTATGGTGGTGTGTACACACACATTACATACCATATTTCTGAAAATACACAATATTTTAAGAATAGAAACGAAAAAGCGTATTGGTATTTATAGCTGATAACCTGATTTTCCAAACTAAATAAATAGATTTTTCATAAACAAATTATAGGTTTTCATATGTTAAATTAAATTTTTAAATTCTAATAAATATATTCTTATCATAGTAAACGATTTTCCAAGATTTTTGACATTTTTTAGGGGGGACACGTCCCTCCCTTTCCCACCCCCCATATGGGCGCCATTGGTCGTGTATCAGTTTGAACGCCCGTACCTTCGACTGCCGCCACCGCGAATCCGACGCGAACGATTCCCGCGGAAATGTGTACGCACATCACCGGTCGACACCGGTAACGCGATTCCGGGAGCACATCAACCCCCGCGAGTGCGGTTTGTAATATATTGCACCCGCACATGGCCGAACGCACGCGCACGTTAGTAACGAAACGTGATATAAGCGAATTAAATTCATCCGCGTGAATTTATGTCACGGGTTTCGCGCCCTCGAAATTAGATTCCGCGGGCGAACAATATTTGTTCGGAAATCATGCGTGCACGTCGTACCGCATGCATACAACACCCGGGCGGGCTGGTATCACTGGAATGTGCTTTCGATTAATCCCTTCAAAATTGTGGGAAACATGAACTGTTGTCGGTTTTTTTCTCGGAGACACACACGGTGTAGCCGCGCGTGCCTTCGCCATATCGTCGGAAAATGGGTTGAAATAACCTAGATAATATTATATTACTATGATATTAGTACAGTATTCCCGGAGCGGAGGTATACGGGGAACAGACCCCGAGGGCGACCGGGAATAAGGTGGTAAGACGTAGTGGAAGAGGACCTTGACAGAACGGGAGTTCAAGAATTATCCCGGGACCGGGAAAAATGAGGGTATCTAGTGATGGTGGTAACAATTTTTACAGAGTATTAAATACCAGATGAAGAAAAAAAAAAAGAAAGAATACGGCAAATTCTACTTCGTCAATAACGGTACATTTTACACATATGGTCGACAGAGGGGATAATTATTTATGATAAAAGTAAATTTGCGCGAATTAGTATCCAAACGGAGTTTATACGATTAATATCTATATCGTAATATCGTACATTTTTCTTCTCAGGCTTTTATTTTTACAATTTCCCCTTTAGATCTACGAGTTATTAATGAAACGTAAAAACGCCAAAAAATGATGGAATGTAAAAAATTCAAATTTTTTCTTTTGGGTTCTAATTTTGTAATTGCAATTTTAGTTTTTCCAATTTACTCATGATACCGTGATTTGAATTATACCAAGCGGAATAAATATTAAATTAAATTACCTCGTATCGTGTCAAAATGTCAGTTTAACAGACGGGAAATCGTTTTGAAAAGGTCTAAATCCAATTCTTCGGTATTGATTAACTACGTTTTACCTATCCATCGTATCTCGCACATTTTTATTTTTTTTATTACACTCGTTCTTATAAAACATTTATAATAATATTCGTTCAATGCATTTTAAATTTTTTATTTTTCGTTTCATACATGTTAAATTATTCAGTTTCAATCATAAAACTGTACCTATTTTTAATAACGTTCGACCTTGTAGTTAAGAGTATTATATTATTTCGAAAGAAAAAAATTTTATATTAAAATTCGTTTTTCGTAGAATGGATTTACATTAAACGATTTTAATGAATTTAAATAAATCTCATTACCTTCGAATGTTATACGTGTATTTATTAATCTACAAATCTCCATTCATTTGTACTGGTTGTAAACGGACCAAAACTTATTTTGCGGATATATCAATCATAACATTTTGGTATTCGAATTAAAGCGCCTTCAGTTAAAATAAGTGATATTTTATAAGAATTCGTCACTGCTATTTAATTGGCAAACGTGTAATACATGTTGATAATGTATGATATAGGCGTACAACAATGATTCTGGTCGTTTAAAAATTATACTCTGTTAAGACTCGTCTATTTGTACGCGTTCGCACCACTTTCAAACGCGATCGCTTATACGCGTTCACATATCAGTGGTCGCGTGATGGAGGGAAATCATAGTTGGAAGCGGCAGAGCGAACTCGTGGAAAAGTGGTGGGAATGCGCGAACGAGTCCTCTCGGCGAAAAGAGCATAGGAATGTTTGCGAATGCATTATGAATGTAATCGTTTAAAAATCGAAGTGTTAGAGAATCTTGGAATTGTGTTTATTTTTGTTAAACAGTCACGTCACAGGATGTCTCGACACAATTCTAAGCTGTTATATTGTTATGTATACACGGCACATGTAATAGATGTTATAACTATCGAATCGTAAATTTGTTTGAAACTTTTAACACGTTCGTGAAAATATTTATTTCGACTCCACGTGACTAATAATTTAATTGTTTTTAGTGCGGCCGTCATTGTCTGTGTTAACAGTCCAAGAATCTCAGTAATACCATTATCGTTTAAAAACAATTATTTTGAATAGTTTTAACAGTTAATCGGAAAATAATTTCTTTAACGTTGTTCCAGTAAAAATTTAAATTGTATTTTAATTATGCTTTTCTACAAATTCTCATTTCACGTGTTACGTATTGTTATTAGATATATATTATAGTTTTTGCAAGGTTACTGCGATTAATTTTATTAGTTTCAACTAAATATTTTCATAATTCGCAATTATTATTGTTCACCTGTCTTCTGATAAAAGCAACATATAAGTATTAAAAAAAATGACATCTAGTTGAATTATTTCCAGATCGAAACGGAACACTTTCGTAAATCGAGTGCACAAGGATTTTTTAGTATTGGAATGCAGGACGAATAGAAAAAAAAAAAAATCATGGAACTCTCCAGTTCAAGATGTTAAGAGTGAAAGGTATTCGATTTGTATTTCATCCGCTTGTTTCATACCATAACCAGTTGACAAAGACGAGAGCACTTGCACGGGAACCAAAAGTCTATAATTTGTTGTAAACGACGTGCACAACACGAAAAGCTTTTTTAATCCTATCGCTCGTCCGATGTTACGTATAGTTTAACGGTTACGCGTTCTTGATCACGTATGAGTATTTCCAGTTGTTCGGGGTTCGTTTTCGACCGACCGAGAAAGCACTGCGCGTTCACTACGGGCTCGACGGAAAAGTTGACGAAAACGAAGGTAGTTATGGTGACGAGAAAAATAAATAAATATCGTCAATACGTATGTTTTACATCCGGTGCACGCGTTGACGAGTGACGACGGCACGCGGAAAAGTACGGGGAACACCCTCGTCGCGTACGATATATACCGACGTATTGTGCCGGCGAATTTGATTGTATTATATATTATTTATACAAGTCTCTGTTGATAATACAAACTCAACGTTTATATATACAAAAAAAAAAAAATCCGTTTAACGAAACGTCGACCGTTTTCCGTCACATCGTACACAACACTCGCAACGTGATATTTATCGTTTCGGCTTTTTTTGAGCGCATATGTAAACATTTTACATAGGTTATGAAATTGTTTTTTTTTCCCTCAAAACTTCTACGTGAATGTTTTTCTTACCAACGCGATCCCCGCAAGAATTTGTTTACAACATATTTCTTCTTTGAAAATGTTCCGAATTTTGACTTTTTTTTTAATATTTTTTAAACATCAAAGATCTGACATTTAAACTGTAACTTATAGGTTTTGGTTTTTTTTTTTTTTTTTTTGACATATTTTGATCGTTTAACTTTTTTAATAATTTTTTTAACCGTGGTCCCTTTTTTTTTTTTTTTTTTTTTTTTTTATAAACATTTTAGTCGCATTTTTATTTATTCATATTTCATTAAGATTCCAGTGAACAGTTTTAGAGCATATAGGTGTCATTTTCGAGGGCACCGATCGTCGAAACACAAGTTAGAAATCAGTCGCATCAAACAGTTTGAAACATTCGCAATAGGCGTTTTGCGCGCGGGGCAGGACGCGTCTACGGATATCGCCGAGAGCCATGAGGAGGAACTGGGAGTGTACCTCGTTCGGAATACGGTCGAAGGACGATGCGTTCCGCGAGATTATGTAGCGTAGTCGTACCGCGCAACATTATTAATAATAGTAATAAAAATATTAATAAATAATAATGCCATATTTAGCAGCGGATACGAATTAGCGATTTAGCACGCGACCTTCGGGTGGGCTCCGTGGTGTGACGTATCGCAGTGATCGGATTTATCGTTTTCGCGTGCGCGTCGTCGTGCGTCCATCGTTATGTTATCAATAGTATTTAGCGTCGTAACGGTCAGGTACAAACGTCAACCATGGTATTATGGGTCAAGGTGGCCCCCGCGTACCGATTTTATCCGGCCCGCCGTTATCGATTGAAATGCAACACTACAGATTTCTACAAATATAAGTTACTACTCTATGAAACGTCGAGACTACTGAACAAGTTGGATGAATCATTTTTTTTATGTATTAAATCTTTTATTGTATAAACGCCAGTCGGAAATTGTATGGGTAAGTACAAGTATAAGTGATACTCTTAGGTTATTATGTACAGCATAGAATATAAATAAAATTAAGTAAGCGTAACAACTAGGCTAGGCATAAAAAAGTAAAACAAACCAAAAAGTTATAATTGGAGTAAACAATGTGAGGCAGCGTCGTTAAGGGACCGTAGCATTCGGTGCAACAGATGGTTGGAACCATAAGAAGTCGAGTGAGGAGGAATAAGGAAAAGATTATGGATTCTAGTGTTATGAGAAGGAACACGTAGTTTTAAGATAACATTTCCAGATAAAATTTCAGGAACGTCCAAGGAACCATTGAGAACAGACGAAATGAAATTGTGGTCAGTTTTAGAGCGGCGAATTGAGAGTAAGGGTATATTTGATTTAGAGCGAATCTGTGAATAGTCGCGTCATGGGTGATCTATTTCAAGTAAGTATGCGGCATAGGAGAGAAATCTGTTTTGGACACGTTCTAATCTAATCACGTCCTTAGCTAGGTTTGGATGCCAGATAATTACGCCATATTCTAAAATAGAGCGGACTAAAGCAAAATAAAGAGTACGTAGGCAGTTTGCAGACTTGAACATTGACGTATTGCGCTCTATAAAACCCATCATTTTGAGGGCTTTACTGACGGTGATATTGATATGATAATCAAAGTTGAGAGACGGCGTATAATATATATACCAAGATCCTTGAACACGGAGACTCGCTGGAGAGGAGTATCATGCTCATATCAAACTCTTATACACTTTGAACGCTAAACGCTACTAAAATCAATACCGTTGATTATAAAACGCACTAAATGTAGACGCTGGTATTCATTTTTATTATATCGCGGTGCGGTATCCATCGTGTCCTAGGTACTCGTCGTGCAACAGCTCGGACGTAGTCTCTGCTCTGCGGTCCGCTAGATTCCGAAGTACCGAAAATCCGCGGTCGTCTAAAAACTTATAAAGTTATTCGTTCCACGTAACAACCACTCGTACGGTGAACTCGTTATTAATCTCGCATCGTTCTCAAACGTTCGGAGCCGCACATTAAGACACGACAGTGACTTAACGTCGTTTCACCGGTCGAATGTGCGAGTTCATCTAGCGTACGTTCAGGAGTTCAACAACGGTTACGAATCGTTGGCCCTTCGTGAGCAGATCTGCGCGAACTCGTCGCCGAACAACGCAAAACCGTCAACAACAGAATACACTCCAGATTTCCTGTCGGAGGAGGAGGAGGAGGAGCAGGACCGTATTCAGTGCAGGGCAAGGGGGCATGGGCGAAATTCTAGGAGGGGCGCAAATTTCAAAACTGCTTATGTAATATTTGAAATATGAACAAGATGTAGTTAAAACAATTTAATCTGATAATGTCATCGATAAATTTTGCCTCTATAAAAGCAAGAAAAGAGCATACCATTGCAAAATCGTATAAAAATAAATTTAAAATCATCAAACGCAATCGAAGAAGATTACACGATTTCATAACGTATTGATTGTTTGTGTGTTTAAAGCAATACAAATAGTTATTGAAGTTTATTGGTATCATCACCTTGTGTGCTATGTTCTTATGCATGGTTTTATGTATCTCAAACGATTTTTTGTAAAAAAAAAAAAAAA
>NW_020272867.1:178422-188644 GCF_003268045.1 Sipha flava
GGGGGGGGGGGCGCAAATATAGGGATACGCCAGGGGCACCGCCAGACTTCAATACTTAGGAGGAGACATGTTTAGCGACCGTTTACCGGAGTGACGCTGAAACGTTACGGCCGTCGACGATCGGCACTTCCACGGACCTTGCGTAAACGCCGGGTACCGTCGACAACAACCGTCGGAAGGCGATTTATGCGCGGCGTTACGACACCGCAGGAAACCGGATACGCGTCTTGCACGCGTCGCGGTATTTATTTTGATATTTGAATGTTTCAACAACATTTCTGTAGACACGCACAATACGGTCACAGCGATGACCGAACGCGTAGCACTCGCATCGACTGCCCTCGTCGCCCGTTGTCGACCGAATATGCAAATCGGATTTAAACAATGTTGTTTACTATGCAAATTTCATCGCGAGACGCTCGCGCACGCACACATACCAACATATTGCTGGTATGTACTCCAAAGTCGATTTATATTGTTAAAAAAGTTTCGCGACCTCCGTCCGATTTCGTTCCGTATCATTTGCGCGGTCTACGAGACGCCCTTTTTGGTTTTTTTTTCCTATCGTCTTTTCCGAAAACAAATAAAATATTTATTTATTTGTTTTTATAAACATTTATATCTTTGTTCGACTCACAAACATAAAAATTAGAAGATTATTAAACAATTAATAAAGGCAATATATGCATGATGTGCAATATGAAGTGACGGAAATAACTGAAAAACGAAACTACCCCGAGATCGAGTAGCTATGTATTACGTATTGTACGTAATCTAATAGATATTCTGTGTTAAACAACGGTATTTATCACGTTCGTAAAGTCGACAAAAAATATATTAAAATACGCGTTATGGAAAATTAAACGTTAATATTATTAATTCATACTTTGAATAAAATAAACAAAGCAAGTGTAACGTGCATGTGTATGAAATACACGTTTGAACCTTTTATTATTATTATTTTTGTTTTTATTTTTCGTCAACCGTGGCAATCTAGAAAATTCAGAAGTCGATCACAAAACTATAAAAGTTGACCATTCCTGGTGTTATACCATATCGTATAGTTTATTTAGACGTCCGTACGTAACCGATACACGGGTATACATATTACACTAAACGGAATAAAAACTACCGGAATCAGCGTTTACTTTTCTATTTTTTTTTTACATTTTCAGCATAGCGTAGTATTGATTTTGCGGTGTACCTACCTATAGGACTACGCGGACTGCGAAAAAAAATAATAATCGTAGTCGATTAATAACGTGTATTTATACGAATTCAGTCGCGAACCGATATCATAACACGACTTACCACGACGTGTATATATATATACTGTAGTATTTTATTACCGTTCGTTTGTTTCGACTTGGTTTTGTGTTACAACTATTATCAACACCGTTTGAGAACGTTTCGCATTCGTAACGCTCGGACAGTTAATGTGCACACAATACGCGCTACATTAGCGTATACCATAGTATTACTATTGGAATATTTCCGATCGAATCCGTTTATTTCAAGGAAAATATTAATTTGATACCGTAAAAACTTATAGTTCGTTACAACCACAACATTGTTTTGCACTTTCGCAGTAGTTGCGATGCGTTTGATATTTGAACGTTTCATTATGTACATTATGCCAGATAATATTTATTTATTTTTTTTATATGAGATTGCCGCAACATTTACGAGCTATTTCGCTCAATACAAGCAATTTTTTAGAAACATCGAGAAAGATTACAAGTCCTACAGGAACGAATAAAATGTGTTTGAAAATATTCGGTGAAAGTCGATTCGACTACGTGCTGTTTTGATTTTACAATCACGAAAACGGTCCCAAAAGCAGCGTTTTCTGTACGTAATCGGTTACGTGACCAATACAATATAGATCGTAGATCCTATGCAATTTTGTTGAACGCCTGCAACGTGTAACATAAACACGAACACGCGGGGTGTAACGCGAAAATAAAAAGCCCATGACAAAAACCAAGACGAATAAAATTGTTCACCTCTCCGTCTTACCAAGATAATACTGTGATCCGCACGTTGATCTAGTCACGACCGATGATACGCGGAAACACGTTTTTACAGCTACTGCCAACGTTACGTAATATTATAATATCGATAAACGGTGTGCACACGTAATTTGATTAAAAACAATGCGCGTGCACGGTAATGATACGTTTTCAACCCGATCGAATAACTCAATCGGACAAATCTCGTTAATATCTGCAGTTCGCCGCCGTCCATGTCGGACGTTTACAAACCCACGGGGACGGCGGAAACGGTTTGATTCGATAATTTCGATTCGGTGTTCCGCATCGCCGATTTTCGTCCCTTAAATTTTTACATCGTTACCGCGTAAACCGTCCGTCGTACTGGTCATCGCGTTTCCATTTAGTATTATGAATCGGTCGTCGAAATAAATCATGATTGTCGACGACGTATTCCAATGCTGTTCGGGTACGCGACCGTAGGCGATTCGCACGATTCAAAATCATAGGCGCGCAACTTGGGGGGGGGGGAAGGGCGCAACATGGTATTTAGCATCCCGGAGTTCAAATCCTCCTGTTTTTTTCCCCTTCAGATCTATATAATCTACAGTTGAATATAATTTTATTTTCGGCGCGAGAACGCAAACAACGTGAAATCGTATCGTTTCTGCGGACGATCGTCGTCGTTACGTTTGCGGATCGTATCGGACGCTGCGAACACCAAATCGATTCGATTGGCGCGGCGTGTAAATCGATAATCGGCGCTCGACGCACGTGCGTGAACCCTGTCCGGCCGTCGGCATCGGATTCATCGTTGTACACAGGGCCGGTCCAAGCAAAACTAGTGCACTAGGCAAAATCAAATTTTGCCGCCTCTAAAAAAAAAAAAATTTAGCTCTGATTTTAACATAGCCCGTTTAACCCCCCCCCCCCCCCCACCCCCCCCCCCTATTTTTGTGTGACGTATTTACTTAAAAAAAATTTTAATTTTTTATCTTATGGATAAAATTATGTGTAAAAAAAACTTACTCAAAACCCATCATTACCGCGACTATCGGATATGTGATTGTTTATATTTTTTGAATAATTGAAAACGCCCAGCGTAGGCCGTAATATTAAGTAATACAATATTATTTTATTATATAGGTAAGTGGTTTTCATGAATGAATTCATTTAAATATTTTTCTTATAGAACACCAATAGAACTAAAAAAATGTTCGGTTTAATTTTGAAAATGCCGCCCCTACTAAAGTGCCGCTCTAGGCGCACCTGCCTAGCTCGCACTAGCCTTGCACTAGCTCGTCTATACCTCGAGCCGGCCCTGATTGTTCACTTGTCGACAACGCGCCCGCGGTGATGCGCGTAATCAAATTTTGATTTCGTTGGGATTGTGAAATATTTGCGACGACCTTTGAAAATCGCTGTACAGCCCATCCCGCGCACGACCTACATAACGATAATCGTGATAATTGCAACAATAATGTCGAAATCATGCACGTTACCGCGGAACTCGTGACACCGGCACAACAGTGTACGTACGATACAACTGATCTGCATACGCACTCGTCATCGGAGCGTCGTCGACACGGAAAAATCTTCTACTTGCGAAACCGACGAAATTGGACGTATAACATTCATTCCGTATACGAAAAACACGAATCTCCCGTGTGCGCTACCGTTATTTTTATGATCGACGAACGTGAACAATTAAGTTTAAATGAATTACAAACGCGATATCACTTATGCGATTTGTTCGATCGGTTTTAAACGTTTCCAAAATCCGATGTCTGATCAAACGAAATCGGCATCGAAGGTTGTTGTCGTGCCCGCACGTGTAAATCACAACGATTTTACTATTTTGTAGACAACAACGAATCGTAGTCGATCGCTTACAATTAGTTTTCATGTTGGACAATGATTTATCCGTACGAGAAATGATGCGATGACCACCGTCTAAATCACAAGAATGTCCATATCCAGACACTCGTCGGCATACTATAATCTCAACAAAACGGATGGAAACATCACCGCCGTTGACCGATATCAGAGGAAAATTGCGGAATTGCACGTACAGTCATGATCACGAATGATGTGCATTAGCAGGATTAAAGTGAAATCGTCGCGATTTGTTTTGGGCAACCTATTAGAGACAGACGTTTACGGAATGCTCATTAGTACCGGTTTTGTTTTGAATGTGATGAAAAACGATTTTTACAGAATCTACGAAACTAATCGTTGTGGGATTGTTATATTTCAATATAGTCGATGCATCTTAACGCCATACAGATAATATTTAGGTATGTAATATTTTTATTTTATTATTATTATTATTATTATTATTATTATATACGGGCTGTGTCCTTTTTACATGATAGTAGGTATGATATATTATTAAATGTTTATAATTAACTAAAATACTAACTTAGAATTTACAAATATAATACAAACAATCTTAATTAATTAAGGAGAAACATATGTAATTCATTTTAAATTTTCAACCTATATTGGCGTTATATTACCTTTAAAAAACAAATTTGTCACGAACTTTATGAACAAAATGTATTCAAATAACTTAACGCCAAGTAGACATTTATAAAATGTACATTATTATTCTACTTGGAAATCGGTTTTAAACAAAATTAAAACTTTATAAAAGTTTTAATTATTATATTCACAATGCTTTAAAAGGTTTTGGTGGTATTTATCATCTGCAAAGTTAAAATATGTCTGTTGAGTTTAGCACACGCTTGTATACCTGCAGGTTAATATTTAAATAATAATAAGTTTAAAAATATTAATTGAAACACTGAAATTGTGTCTTTGGACTTATATTTTTATATATTTTTCGATAGTCATAACGGATAAAAATCAATTTTTTTCATTTATTTTTCATCCATCGAATGGAGAATAATTATTTTGATGAAATGCAATCGTCGATCGAAACCCAATGAAATCGAGTCGAATGAGACATATTATTTTGAAGTTTGAACTTAATTGCATACAAAATATTATCCGCACGCCTTGATAATATATACACTGCAACTGCGAATGTTATGAAACATAGTGAGTTAATATAGTCGTTCCATTTCATGGTTATAGCGGTTACGGGTACGCTTGTAAAAGATACAATATCAGAATTTTGCGCGAGCAACGATAGAAGAGCAATGTTGTTATTGACCCATTTGCGAAATTTGATCGTCGAAAAATACTGCGAAAAACGAGCATGAAACGGGTAGGTACACTAATAAAATGTCGATTACCGGTTGGAAATGTCGTTTATCGTGAGGTATCGAAAAGAAACGCGCGTTTACGGAGGACCGTCGCAAAACGAGCCCAGTGGATTGAAGTCAAAGGATATCTGAAGCACATATTTTTATGTTTATCGATTGCTGCGAGGATGTGAGATATCGAATAACGCGCGTGGATTCCGGCATTGACAATATGAGTACGTTTAGCCGTAACTATGTTATATGAAATCATTTTTCTTCAAACGCACGCAGAAAACTGTTTGAAAGTCTCGAAAACCGTTATTGTGTTCGTAACCAGCGGCATCGTTGTATACGCGAACATTTGAAAATATTTAATTAGGGCATAGTTTTTCGAAAAAGTCGGTTAGATTAAATAAAAATTCCAAGTCAAGTATTATACCTGTGAACTGAATATTTAATACAATATTCTGGTTACGTTGATTAAATCAACACGAAAAACTTGCATGTATGATGATTTATGTATTTTGTATTCCTCGGAAAGGGTAACATTTTACTAACAAATCCGTGAACTAAAAGGTCAAATGTTGGTTATTGGCCGATTTGAATATTCGATCTCTATCTGCAAGCCGGATAGTAGATAATAATATCTATAGTACTATCGAGAACATAGACGCTAGTTTAACACAAGCCCTTTCCGTTCTTTCCATGGACGGATATTGTGGGGGACTTGGGGGGGAAAAGGCCTCCCTGAACGTAATCAGGCGTCAAAATAAATTGTGTATTTGAATATTTGATGTTTATAATTTTTATTTTATTTAATCGGTATGCAAGAACGGTCTGGAATATTTACGGTCTATCGCTATTGGGGTAAACCATATTTTGTAGGTAATAAAGGAAATAAAGGAAAAGATTCATACAGTTAAAATAAAAAAAATAACGAGTAGCTATTCAATATTTTATATTTCTATGTTCCTTATTACCTGTATATATTTAGTGCCTATTTAATTTGTTTATTTATGATTATTTTACTGTCGATAATTATCTATAGTATTATTTTCCGCGGGCGTAAAATGCTGGGCGGTGTTGCGTATCGCCAAAAATACGGCCTTATTTCATTGTATTACACGAATAGTATGATGATATTGTTGTGTTATTATTATCGGTATTATGTGAAAACCGGTACATGAACTAATGTTAATTGTTAGATTGGCCGAGTCGACGAGACGGTGGGTTTCGGTCTTCTCGGCAGTACTGGTTAATATTTTAATAAAAGCGGACTGTACACGATCCGGAGAAGAATTTATTAATCTACCTGTAAAACGCTTCGGCCCCAACCGTGCCTCGAATAGAATGAAGGTAAGAATAACCACTAGTTAGCAGGTCTAAAAACGTCCGTCAACGCTAACGGATAGGACAACATTATTAAGCTCCCCCACGGATGTGACCAAATATCCGCCTATGGTTCTATCGTGTCGTTGACCGCCCGTTAATGGAATACGGTCGCGTGTTGCCCGGGATGCAGCAGCTTACGGATCAAGACAGCCGGAAAGAGTCTGGAGTAAGATTTTACGTTTTCCTAGTTAAATAATTAAAAATCCTTTGCCCGTCGTACGATTATGCCCCAACAGCCAATTCATTTGGTCGTTGTTTCGGTCATTGGTAATCGAACGATTTTTTTTTTTTTTATTAAAATCTTATGTGCTATACAAATACAATACACGATTCCGATCCGTAGTTAATATTTTATCAAATGTGATATTCGTAATCGCTACGTGTGTTTTTTTTTTAACAAATACAAAATCCGAGTTTTATGGTTTATTCAAAAAACGATTTGTTCGTGGAATGAAAAATATTCATGTACGACAAATAAATCGAAAGGTGGCGAAAGCCTACTCGTCGGACGTGCGATATATTTCCACGTGTTGAAAACGATCTACGACAACCGTTGCTACAAAAAAGTCGCTGAACTATGACTGGTTTCGTAGACATAGAAATCGCAGCGGCTTTAAATATACTTTCTGTGTTTTGTATTAATACTTTGCACTGTGTAGAGTAACGACGTCCGTTGAACCGAACAACTTCCGTACATCCGAAATCGCGTGTGTTATGAATAATAATAAAATCATTATAAATTTGCTCGAAGAGGAGGAGGAAGATTTTTTTTTTTTTAAGTTTTATCCAAAAAAACTTTCGACATACGCTTGATATTATAGTATTATAATTTTTTTTTTTTTTTTTATTAGCCTTCAGTCACAGACTATTATGGCTCAACAATTAAACAGAATACATAGCAAATTAGAGATTTAAATACATTTCAACATAACAGTAAAGAAACATCATAATTTGGTAATGGATTATAATAATGAAAATAATTATAATAAAAAAACGGTATCAAAGATAATATGGATCCGATACCCATGAAATATACAATTACAGATAAGATATAGGTTGATTTAAATAAGCATTAATTAAGTTAATGAGGTGGAATAGGTTTAGCCTACGGGATAAGAAGTTTGTTTATAACAGCTGTAAGGAGAGTAATGAGAGGATTGATTAAAGTGGAAAGATCAGAAATAAATTTGGTAAATGACTTTTCATAAGTGTGGCTATTTAAAAAAGTAGGGTTATTTTTTGAAACAGCTTCTGCATAAGATCTCGTTCTGGGCTTGGATTGAACATCTGGGACCTCAGGCAAGGAAGGCTTAAAAGAAGTTGTATGTTTGTAGTTTGTTTTTTTTTGAACCAGATGTGTGTTTCTTATCGTGGAACGACTTCGTCTTTTTGTACACCGAGCAGCCTTTATAATTGGCGGTATGATCGCCCGAGCATGAGGCGCATTTAGCCGGTGAATCGCGCGACTTGTTGCAATCTGCAGTAAGGTGGTCGATGCTGCATTTAATACAGCGAGAGGCGTGTAAGCAGTATCTGAATGTGTGTCCATATGATTGACACCACTTACATTACGGCTGGTGGCGATTTCTTTCTTTGTCTTTCGATGATGACTTTGACATTAAGTAGTTTAGTCAGTTTAAAAACGTCCATGTTAAACTTGTTTTTGGTAAGATGTACAGCAAAAAGTGACAACGGCCGTTTTTCGGTCCTATTTAAAATGTTTTCAACGCCT
Source organism: Sipha flava (assembly GCF_003268045.1). NCBI lineage: Eukaryota > Metazoa > Arthropoda > Insecta > Hemiptera > Aphididae > Sipha > Sipha flava. The sequence continues at coordinate 186,747 of NW_020272867.1, forward strand.
AGGACAGAGATATCTAGATCCGTTAGAGTCGTATCAATGTCCACTGCGGGAATGGAATGATAGAGGTAACGAATTATCGCAACGATAGGGCGGGTGTGACGGGGGGGCATAAGTGTGAAAAGAATGAAATGACTCCGTGAGATAGCCCAAACCTTTTGTGTGGTGACCACAGCCATTAGTTGTAATTTTAAGGAACTCCTCAGATTTTGACAAGGTAAAACCATCAGGTCCAACCATAGAGATGAGATCGCTCTTAAGCCGATTAAGGTTGGCTGGGTTTTTTATAAATATTGGTGGTGACTTACGGGTTGTTCAATCTGGAGAATTTTCCACCGGTATAGATGTCGAATCAACCACGAACCCGCCTGTAGAGGGAGGTGTAACTGAGACCGGTAGAGGGCTGAATACATCGATTGTATGGTCAATATTCTCGGAGAGTGAGGTATATCGATTAGGAGTGACAAAAATTCTGCGTTTTTTTTGTCGGTAGTAGTCGGAGACGACGAGGGTGACGAGGACGATGATAAATCACGTTTAGACCGATTTTGATTACGAGACATTATGTTTAATGAGCAATCACGATTTATCTATATAGATAAAAGCAGGATGGTTGTTGCGATAGCGCTAACGAGCGTAACGCGTGTGTTCGATGCGACGGTCGACATTGAGTATTAAAATTAAAACAGTAGATTTTGCGACAAGTTCAGCCGCAGTTGTGCTTTACAAACCGGTGTACAAGTATAATGTGTAAATGTCGTTGCTGGAAACCTTAACGCGTATCTCGTGCGTGACGGAACGCGTCAATGTTCACGTGTACTCGTGACAGCGGTGGAACTAAGGGTTGGAAGACGGGGATTCATCTTCGGGCGTAAAATTTTGGAGGGTGTAATTTTCGTAATGATTGTATATTGCTTATTATATAAAAAAAAAAATGCTCAAGAAGAGTATATGATTATTGGTCTACGCCAGGGATCGGCAACCTTTTGAACCACGTGGGCCATATTTTTTTTAAATGCTTATCAAGGGCCACATTAAAAAAAAAATGTTTACATATGATACGTATATACTAATAATTGTATTGCTATTATGTAAAAATACGAATGTTACAGGAAAAAATTTAATTTTTTGACAAATCAAACATAATGGCTTACCTTTGTTTTCGACGAAAAAGTATAAATCAACGCAAGAATTATTAAATAAACGATGTTCATCACTAATTTTTCTTTTTTTAGTTGCCGTAATATTTGGATTTACTTGTAAAATAAAACTATTACAAACGCAAACAGTCACACGTACGGACGTAATCACGGTGCAATACTAATTGCTACAAATGCAAAGTAACTATGACCATAGATTAAATATATTAGATACATATGTATTAAATATATTTAAAATTTTTAATTTTTAAATATATATGAGTATATTTAATTTATCCTATAACCGAGCAGTGCAGCCATCATTACCTTCGATTCCGATTAGATAATAATAACAATTTTATAGATTAAACTGACTATATAGAAACTATATAGAATAAACATCAACAATTAACGATTGTATTAGATTTTATTTATAAAGAAAAAATAATTGAACAGTATTGAAAATCGTATGAAAAATTTTACCGAACAAAAACAAAACACAAAAATCGACCACCGTTGTGCGGGCCATAAAAAATTTCTTCGCGGGCCACATGCGGCCCGCGGTCCGCGGCTTGCCGACCCCTGGGCCACGCGATTGGGCGTGATCCCCTGGGCGTAAAAACGACCACCTCTGACTCGTGACGCGGACGTTATCCGTAGACGGTAGTCCATATTTTCCGATAGACCGGCGGTCAACGCCGGGGCGCACCGTCCACGCGACACCCTCCCCCCCACTGACCAGTCGGTCTGCGCCATGGGAAA